>NW_027459588.1:0-70000 GCF_050624435.1 Tenrec ecaudatus
AAATTTCTTGGTGGACACAGGGGCCACCTTGTCAGGTTCAGAAAGGAATATGGGCACATTTTCAAGAAGAAAGATGTGAATTACTGTGAGCCTATGATTCCTTCCACAGATAACTCACACCAGAAGGTTTGCATGGAGGGTAGGTGGGTTTCCCAAGACAACAAAATAACAAATATCTATCAGCCCTTTGGCCCAGTTAGCCACCTGGTTATGATATCACTGGCTTCTGGCTCAGCTGCTGAGCCAGTGAAGCAGTTATAGCAGGAAAAGACTAGGTGGCCAGTGGCCATCAACGGAAGGACCAAATCTCCACAGTGGGCTTCCTGTTTCAATATGGAGCCACGTATGTTACCTGCTGGACACCATCTCTATCCTGAGGTCATAATTGCCATCGCAGGTCTAGAATGCGGCGCGCAGGTACACACTATATGAAACAGTCTCTGATTAACCCCTCTCGATAACTTGCTGACATGGGAGTCTGGATAATCCTGTACATTTACTTTGCAGATTAGAAAACTCACTCAAAAACACACGGGAGTTGACCCAGAGACACACAACTGGTTAACAACAAAGTCATATTCACAACCAGCGTCTGGACCAAGAGCACGGTGCCCCACAGAACTGTGCCCATCGAGCAGTCAATATCTCCTGGACTCTCAAAAGATCTGAGCTGATACCCACCCCCCCACATCCTTGCAGCCCCAAAAGATTGTATTTCACAGGATGGCACCGGATCTGCAGCTCGCGGAGAGGGACATATCTGATCAGAGAACACAGGGCAGAACAAGGGGGAGGAGGGGAGAATGGAGCACATCCTGGCCCAATACACCTTGAGGATGATGTTCCCAATCAGAGAAGCCAATCCACAGAGAAGACCACATGGGCAGCCCCACGATGAGAAACGTCCCTCAAAGACCCATAGCCTTAGAGGGGACAACACTGGACACACAGTGTGGGAACTGCGCCCGAACTGATCCTGCCACTTCGATGCATGACACTAAGAGAGTGCAGCGGAAGAGTAAGAAAACGGAGCATCAAAGTCCCCGGGGAATGCCAAAGGTGGACTTTGTGGTCAGGGTTCGGTGCCCCCACAGACTGGACTGGAAAACACTCCTAAAGTTCACCACACAGTCCTTGTACTTTTCTTTCTGGTTAGTGTTGTTTTCTTTTAGTGTCATTGGATTTGGGTTGGGTTTTGTTTTCATTTTTGTTTGTTTTTTTTTTCTTTTTGCTGCTTGGTTTAGCTCAGTCTTGTTTTGTGCATGTTATTACCTTTACAGGTCTGTCTAATTAAGAGAGGCTGGATGAACAATCTGGAGGAGTAAACATGTGACCGGCCCTTTCCATTGGGCATGGGAGTGAGCACGGTGGGGGGAAAGGAAGTGGTGTAAAGAAACCCAGAGACAAGGGTACAACAAGTGATGGAAAACGGTAGTGAGGGGGATGTAGGAGGCCTGGTAGGGCGTGATCAAAGGTAATGTAACCAAGAGGAATTACTGAAACCCAAAGGAAGACTGAGCATTGTAGTGGGCACAAGAGGAAAATCAAAGAGTATAGAAGAGTGAGCTGGGAAGCAAGGGCCAGTTATAGACGTCTAAATAAAGGCATGTACATATGTACATATATTTACAAAGGGGCATGGGGAAATAGATCTATGTCCATATGTTTATAGATTTAGTATTAAGGTAGCAGATGGACATAGGGCCTCCGCTCAAGGACTCCCTCATTGCAATAACACTGTTCTATTAAATTGGCATTCTAAGATGCTCACCTTCCCTACACAATCACTGACCACAAAGCGGCTGCATAAGCAAATGTGGTGAAGAAAGCCGATGGTGTCCAGCTACCTAAAGATATAGCGTGTGGGGTCTTAAAGGCCTGAGGGTAAAGAAACAGCCATCTGGCTCTGAAGCAACAGAGCCCACATGGAGAAAGCATACCAGCCTGTGTGATCACAAAGTTTTAAAGGGATAAGGCAACAGGCATCATGAGAACAAAAAAATCTTATCATGGAGAATGAGAGGGGACTGCCGGGTATAGACCCAAAACCTATTTGCAGTGCACTGGACATCCCCTTACAGAAGGATCTCAGAGTGGAGATTAAAGAATACAGGGTATGAGACAGCAAAGAAAAACACAACTTTCCTCTAGTTCTTAATGCTTTCTCTTGCCCCACTATCATGATCCCAGTTCTACCATACTAATCTGGCCAAACTAGAGAAGGTATTCTAGTACCGATAGGAATTTCAAACACGGGGAATCCAGAGTGGATGGGCCGTTTACCAGTGTTATGAGTGGAGATACTGGGAGGGTGGAGGAAGGGCAGGATGGAAAGTGGGAACCGATTACAAGGATCTTCATTGAACTCAAAAGAAAGGTGGGTGAAAATATGACAAAAGAATTAGTACATTTCCAAGGATTGATGAGGGATGGGTGGCGGGCATTGAGGGGCGGAAAATGAGGAGCTGAGGCCAGGGGCTTGGGTGGAGAGTGGATATTTTGTGAATAAGGAGGGCAATTAATGTACAGATGGGCTTCAAACAGATGATGTATTTATGGATTGTGGTTAGTGTTGTAGGAGCCACTAATGAAAAGATCATAAAAGAAACAAAAATAATCTTGGCAGAGGGCTCATGCAAGGATGATCTCAGGCTGGATTAGACCAGTCAAAACAGCTACTGGAGTCGCCTCACCCTGTGTCTATTACTGAGTCAGCCATGATGCTTAGGACCCACAGCCCCAGCAGCTGGCCAGAGAGGGAGGTGGATCTCTGAGGCCATTCCACAGGGGGAATGGTCCTCTGTCCTGCAGGGCCCACCCTCCTTTGTAAGCATGCTGCCTGGGGCAAGGCTTTCATGGAGTCCACACCATGGGAGCTCTACTACTCATGGGGGATTGGCAGGAAGCCTCTGCTCATGCGCACACACCACCAACTAGCTGGAGGATCTCCGTGAACAAAGCCTGAGGCAGACAACAAGCCCACTAACTGATGCTGTAAGAGCTACAATCAGCATCCAGAAACCTGCAACTGGGAGTAAGAGGCAGCATACCTTGGTCCCAGCCCCTCCCACTCTAATCTACAAGGAGTGACATTGCAAAGCAGAGGGCTTTCATAAAGCACTTCCAGGACTGTGGAATGAGCAGCCTCGTTTGTGGACATGGATACTCTGTGATCCAGACGTACTACCTCCTCCCTTACAGTCAGCTGAGACAAAAACCCTTGCAAGCAGAAAGCCATGCATCTGAACAGTATCCACCAGCCACTCATGTGCAGCACAGCTGCCTCCAAAGAGCCTTCCTGAGTGAGAGAGAAATCATGCAGAAGCCTGGTCTGCACTCAAGAGAGTTTTATGAGCGTAGGGAGGCGTGGTGGGCAAGTCTGGCCGACCCCAGTGGCTGAATTGAATTTACATGGCCTAGATTGGTCAATCCAGGTACAGGAACCACCCAGGTGACCTCCCCTTCATGGCCAGAAATCTGGACCTCTGAGCATGCACAGGGTGCCTCTCCTAACTGGGCTCTTATCTTGGCCCTATGGGCATGCATAACGGATGCCCCAGTCCCTAGTATAGCTACCTAACATTTGCCCCCCTGAAGAGATATGGACCCAAATCTTTGGGGGTACTGGGCGACGACATCTCTAGCTGCTTCCTGCTGGCAAAAGGGGCGAGGTGGGGCTTTGGGTCCATACCCTTCCTACACTGCTGGGAGGGGTTGTCCATTGAGGGCAACTTTATCCAGGATGGATAAGGTTGAGGTGGTCCAGGAGATGGTAGTCGTGGACCTGGCACACTTGGTTCAGAAGCTTTAATCACCCGATAACTTCTGAGAAAAACAAACGGTCTAAAAGGTGAACAGTTTGACTACGACAAGGCTAAGCTTGTGAGGTGGCAGTGGCCTTGAAATTAGGTGAGTGTCACAGGAAACAAAAATAATCTTAGGATTACCAGACATGTGTGTTTGTTCATTGGAAGTACAGGAAGAGGGATAAAAGCATTCACACTTTCCCCTAGGAGGGCACAGGTTTGGGCACTACTAGGTGCAGTCTGATCACTGATTCATTTATGATGCTAAGGTCTTGGACCCGCTGATAAGACCCATCCTTCTTTTTAACACTATAACACTTCAATTTTAATTTTGGGAAAAAATTTTCTTTTTGTTGTGGACTTTCATAGTTATAAATATATATATGTATTAATATATACATTTTTTAATGTTATGAAAACATCATGCTTCGCGTTATAGAGTTAAATGGAAATAATGGGCTAGTGCAGGATGAGTCAAAAGTGACCAAAATAGAGTAACTGCCTAAGTCATTTTGAATTTTCTTGGGTTCAATTGGAGTAAAGGCTTGTAAATTACCCGGGGTCCAAATTCCCATGGTGCCTCCTACAACGGGTAGAATGTTCAGGGATGTTTCAGGGCTGGGAGATTAATAACCCCTAAGTCCAGGATACCTTAGGGCAGGGGTCCTTAAACTGTTTACCCAGGGGGCCAGTTCACTATCCCTCAGGCCTTTTGAAGGAAAGACTATAGTTTAAAAAAACAAATATTACGAACAAATTCATGTGCACACTGCACATCTTGATTTGAAGTTCAAAAAAAAAAATAAATGGGGCACATACACCCGGCAGATAGGATCAACGTCCTCGGCTGTCTGCATGTGGCCCACAGGTTGTAGTTTGAGGACCCCTGCCCTCGGCATTCACCAAGAGGATGTGGTTTCAACCCAAAAGCTTGGAGACTCTACAATTTGTTTAAAAGTGATGGGGCAGAAGGAGTCCCTGATTGACCCACGCAAGACTAGTTTTCCCATCCCCTGTTACTAAGAGTTCATAGTTATGGTTAAAGGGAACCAGGATATCCCGATCTGATCCCGTTACTTCAAGTGTGGGCTGACATTGCCACTAAGAAGCCTGCAAATATAAAAGACTTACTCCCTCCCACAAAGAAAGGGCCCTTGTTTCCAAGGTTTCAGGAAACATGGAAGGACCGGAAAAACAAACGGTCCAAGTTCGCAAAACCACATAGGTGGAGGCCATCCCTCCCCATCACCCTCCCCCACCCCTCCCCTCCCTCACCCCTCCCCTCCCCCATCACTCCCCCACCCCTCCCCTCCCCTCCCCTCCCCATCACTCTCCCCTAATCGGCTTTATCCCATTTTGCAGGAGAACTCTGGGAGTGGGAGAGCTGGCTTCAAACCCTTTCTTTCAACCCCCGCCCTATAAGGTTTCTAGGGTCCAGAAATAGAAAACTTCTAACAGGCCCTTATTGAGTCACTCCCTCCCCCACCGGCCCACCAAACTCACCCCCACCCCTTACAAGCATCCCCCCACACACACTAGTACTGGTATGACTTCCATACTCATCAGCCCACCTGGAATGCTTGCCAACAACTTCTCCAGGTGCTGTTCACAACGGAGGAGGGTAGCCCTTCCAGACAGAGGCCCAGTAAGCAGTCAGTGAACCTGATGGTCAGCGAGCGGGCACTCCCCACTTGAGAGAAACTCTTTTGGCCACTACACCAACAATGTGGGATCTCAATTCCTAGCAAGGCCCAGAGGACTTTACCAGGTATCAACCATTGCTCTTACATGACCCTCTGCAGAAGAGCTAGGAAACCTATGAATTTATCTAAGGTCAGTGAGAATTTTCAGGTTCCTATAAGAGAATA
This sequence comes from Tenrec ecaudatus, assembly GCF_050624435.1. Classification (NCBI taxonomy): domain Eukaryota; kingdom Metazoa; phylum Chordata; class Mammalia; order Afrosoricida; family Tenrecidae; genus Tenrec; species Tenrec ecaudatus. Next base: position 5,675 of record NW_027459588.1, read on the forward strand.
TCCGCCTGCCTTTCTAGAGTGGCTGAGGGAAGCCTACGGGCTTTATACCCCTAACGGCCCGGAGGCACTGAAAACAGGAGGGCAATAAGTATTGCTTTTATTACTCAGTCAGTCTGCCTCAGACATGACAAAGAAGTGGGAAGGGTTTGAAGGGAAAAATCTTAGCGATTTGGTATAAGTGGCTCATTGAGTGTATAACAACAGAGATGACCCTAGCACGACAGAGACAAAGAAGCTAGCTAAAATAATCATAATTGCCATGAGATACCCCAGAGACTCAGGAAAAGGAGAGCATGGCCCACTCACGGAGAGACTAACCTGTGGGCACCGCCAAGCCATGGGGAAGGACCAATGTGCCTACTGCAGGAAAGAAGGACACTGGAAAAATCATTGCCTTGAAAACCCCAGGAGAGGTGCACGACCCTCCACTAGAGTGGATGGGCCTCATCTGCACGTAGAAAGACCCAAGCAAGAGACAATAATGCTTGAAGAAGCTCAATGAAGGGGTCAGGGCTCTGTTTCACTTCGCCGCCAAAAGCCCAGGCTAACTCTCCAAGTAGGAGGCCAGGCAGTAAATTTCTTGGTGGACACAGGGGCCACCTTGTCAGGTTCAGAAAGGAATATGGGCACATTTTCAAGAAGAAAGATGTGAATTACTGTGAGCCTATGATTCCTTCCACAGATAACTCACACCAGAAGGTTTGCATGGAGGGTAGGTGGGTTTCCCAAGACAACAAAATAACAAATATCTATCAGCCCTTTGGCCCAGTTAGCCACCTAGTTATGATATCACTGGCTTCTGGCTCAGCTGCTGAGCCAGTGAAGCAGTTATAGCAGGAAAAGACTAGGTGGCCAGTGGCCATCAACGGAAGGACCAAATCTCCACAGTGGGCTTCCTGTTTCAATATGGAGCCACGTATGTTACCTGCTGGACACCATCTCTATCCTGAGCTCATAATTGCCATCGCAGGTCTAGAATGCGGCGCGCAGGTACACACTATATGAAACAGTCTCTGATTAACCCCTCTCGATAACTTGCTGACATGGGAGTCTGGATAATCCTGTACATTTACTTTGCAGATTAGAAAACTCACTCAAAAACACACGGGAGTTGACCCAGAGACACACAACTGGTTAACAACAAAGTCATATTCACAACCAGCGTCTGGACCAAGAGCACGGTGCCCCACAGAACTGTGCCCATCGAGCAGTCAATATCTCCTGGACTCTCAAAAGATCTGAGCTGATACCCACCCCCCCCCCACATCCTTGCAGCCCCAAAAGATTGTATTTCACAGGATGGCACCGGATCTGCAGCTCGCGGAGAGGGACATATCTGATCAGAGAACACAGGGCAGAACAAGGGGGAGGAGGGGAGAATGGAGCACATCCTGGCCCAATACACCTTGAGGATGATGTTCCCAATCAGAGAAGCCAATCCACAGAGAAGACCACATGGGCAGCCCCACGATGAGAAACGTCCCTCAAAGACCCATAGCCTTAGAGGGGACAACACTGGACACACAGTGTGGGAACTGCACCCGAACTGATCCTGCCACTTCGATGCATGACACTAAGAGAGTGCAGCGGAAGAGTAAGAAAACGGAGCATCAAAGTCCCCGGGGAATGCCAAAGGTGGACTTTGTGGTCAGGGTTCGGTGCCCCCACAGACTGGACTGGAAAACACTCCTAAAGTTCACCACACAGTCCTTGTACTTTTCTTTCTGGTTAGTGTTGTTTTCTTTTAGTGTCATTGGATTTGGGTTGGGTTTTGTTTTCATTTTTGTTTGTTTTTTTTTCTTTTTGCTGCTTGGTTTAGCTCAGTCTTGTTTTGTGCATGTTATTACCTTTACAGGTCTGTCTAATTAAGAGAGGCTGGATGAACAATCTGGAGGAGTAAACATGTGACCGGCCCTTTCCATTGGGCATGGGAGTGAGCACGGTGGGGGGAAAGGAAGTGGTGTAAAGAAACCCAGAGACAAGGGTACAACAAGTGATGGAAAACGGTAGTGAGGGGGATGTAGGAGGCCTGGTAGGGCGTGATCAAAGGTAATGTAACCAAGAGGAATTACTGAAACCCAAAGGAAGACTGAGCATGTCAGTGGGCACAAGAGGAAAATCAAAGAGTATAGAAGAGTGAGCTGGGAAGCAAGGGCCAGTTATAGACGTCTAAATAAAGGCATGTACATATGTACATATATTTACAAAGGGGCATGGGGAAATAGATCTATGTCCATATGTTTATAGATTTAGTATTAAGGTAGCAGATGGACATAGGACCTCCGCTCAAGGACTCCCTCATTGCAATAACACTGTTCTATTAAATTGGCATTCTAAGATGCTCACCTTCCCTACACAATCACTGACCACAAAGCGGCTGCATAAGCAAATGTGGTGAAGAAAGCCGATGGTGTCCAGCTACCTAAAGATATAGCGTGTGGGGTCTTAAAGGCCTGAGGGTAAAGAAACAGCCATCTGGCTCTGAAGCAACAGAGCCCACATGGAGAAAGCATACCAGCCTGTGTGATCACAAAGTTTTAAAGGGATAAGGCAACAGGCATCATGAGAACAAAAAAATCTTATCATGGAGAATGAGAGGGGACTGCCGGGTATAGACCCAAAACCTATTTGCAGTGCACTGGACATCCCCTTACAGAAGGATCTCAGAGTGGAGATTAAAGAATACAGGGTATGAGACAGCAAAGATGAAACACAACTTTCCTCTAGTTCTTAATGCTTTCTCTTGCCCCACTATCATGATCCCAGTTCTACCATACTAATCTGACCAAACTAGAGAAGGTATTCTAGTACCGATAGGAATTTCAAACATGGGGAATCCAGAGTGGATGGGCCCTTTACCAGTGTTATGAATGGAGATACTGGGAGGGTGGAGGAAGGGCAGGATGGAAAGTGGGAACCGATTACAAGGATCTTCATTGACCTCAAAAGAAAGGTGGGTGAAAATATGACAAAAGAATTAGTACATTTCCAAGGATTGATGAGGGATGGGTGGCGGGCATTGAGGGGGGAAAAATGAGGAGCTGAGGCCAGGGGCTTGGGTGGAGAGTGGATATTTTGTGAATAAGGAGGGCAATTAATGTACAGATGTGCTTCAAACAGATGATGTATTTATGGATTGTGGTTAGTGTTGTAGGAGCCACTAATGAAAAGATCATAAAAGAAACAAAAATAATCTTGGCAGAGGGCTCATGCAAGGATGATCTCAGGCTGGATTAGACCAGTCAAAACAGCTACTGGAGTCGCCTCACCCTGTGTCTATTACTGAGTCAGCCATGATGCTTAGGACCCACAGCCCCAGCAGCTGGCCAGAGAGGGAGGTGGATCTCTGAGGCCATTCCACAGGGGGAATGGTCCTCTGTCCTGCAGGGCCCACCCTCCTTTGTAAGCATGCTGCCTGGGGCAAGGCTTTCATGGAGTCCACACCATGGGAGCTCTACTACTCATGGGGGATTGGCAGGAAGCCTCTGCTCAGGCGCACACACCACCAACTAGCTGGAGGATCTCCGTGAACAAAGCCTGAGGCAGACAACAAGCCCACTAACTGATGCTGTAAGAGCTACAATCAGCATCCAGAAACCTGCAACTGGGAGTAAGAGGCAGCATACCTTGGTCCCAGCCCCTCCCACTCTAATCTACAAGGAGTGACATTGCAAAGCAGAGGGTTTTCATAAAGCACTTCCAGGACTGTGGAATGAGCAGCCTCGTTTGTGGACATGGATACTCTGTGATCCAGACGTACTACCTCCTCCCTTACAGTCAGCTGAGACAAAAACCCTTGCAAGCAGAAAGCCATGCATCTGAACAGTATCCACCAGCCACTCATGTGCAGCACAGCTGCCTCCAAAGAGCCTTCCTGAGTGAGAGAGAAATCATGCAGAAGCCTGGTCTGCACTCAAGAGAGTTTTATGAGCGTTAGGGAGGCGTGGTGGGCAAGTCTGGCCGACCCCAGTGGCTGAATTGAATTTACATGGCCTAGATTGGTCAATCCAGGTACAGGAACCACCCAGGTGACCTCCCCTTCATGGCCAGAAATCTGGACCTCTGAGCATGCACAGGGTGCCTCTCCTAACTGGGCTCTTATCTTAGCCCTATGGGCATGCATAACGGATGCCCCAGTCCCTAGTATAGCTACCTAACATTTGCCCCCCTGAAGAGATATGGACCCAAATCTTTGGGGGTACTGGGCGACGACATCTCTAGCTGCTTCCTGCTGGCAAAAGGGGCGAGGTGGGGCTTTGGGTCCATACCCTTCCTACACTGCTGGGAGGGTTTGTCCATTGAGGGCAACTTTATCCAGGATGGATAAGGTTGAGGTGGTCCAGGAGATGGTAGTCGTGGACCTGGCACACTTGGTTCAGAAGCTTTAATCACCCGATAACTTCTGAGAAAAACAAACGGTCTAAAAGGTGAACAGTTTGACTACGACAAGGCTAAGCTTGTGAGGTGGCAGTGGCCTTGAAATTAGGTGAGTGTCACAGGAAACAAAAATAATCTTAGGATTACCAGACATGTGTGTTTGTTCATTGGAAGTACAGGAAGAGGGATAAAAGCATTCACACTTTCCCCTAGGAGGGCACAGGTTTGGGCACTACTAGGTGCAGTCTGATCACTGATTCATTTATGATGCTAAGGTCTTGGACCCGCTGATAAGACCCATCCTTCTTTTTAACCCTATAACGCTTCAATTTTAATTTTGGGAAAAATTTTCTTTTTGTTGTGGACTTTCATAGTTATAAATATATATATGTATTAATATATACATTTTTTAATGTTATGAAAACATCATGCTTCGCGTTATAGAGTTAAATGGAAATAATGGGCTAGTGCAGGACGAGTCAAAAGTGACCAAAATAGAGTAACTGCCTAAGCCATTTTGAATTTTCTTGGGTTCAATTGGAGTAAAGGCTTGTAAATTACCCGGGCTCCAAATTCCCATGGTGCCTCCTACAACGGGTAGAATGTTCAGGGATGTTTCAGGGCTGGGAGATTAATAACCCCTAAGTCCAGGATACCTTAGGGCAGGGGTCCTTAAACTGTTTACCCAGGGGGCCAGTTCACTATCCCTCAGGCCTTTTGAAGGAAAGACTATAGTTTAAAAAAACAAATATTACGAACAAATTCATGTGCACACTGCACATCTTGATTTGAAGTTCAAAAAAAAATAAATGGGGCACATACACCCGGCAGAAAGGATCAACGTCCTCGGCTGTCTGCATGTGGCCCACAGGTTGTAGTTTGAGGACCCTTGCTCTCGGCATTCACCAAGAGGATGTGGTTGCAACCCAAAAGCTTGGAGACTCTACAATTTGTTTAAAAGTGATGGGGCAGAAGGAGTCCCTGATTGACCCACGCAAGACTAGTTTTCCCATCCCCTATTACTAAGAGTTCATAGTTATGGTTAAAGGGAACCAGGATATCCCGATCTGATCCCGTTACTTCAAGTGTGGGCTGACATTGCCACTAAGAAGCCTGCAAATATAAAAGACTTACTCCCTCCCGCAAAGGAAGGGTCCTTGTTTCCAAGGTTTCAGGAAACATGGAAGGACCAGAAAAACAAACGGTCCAAGTTCGCAAAACCACATAGGTGGAGGCCATCCCTCCCCATCACCCTCCCCCACCCCTCCCCTCCCTCACCCCTCCCCTCCCCCATCACTCCCCCACCCCTCCCCTCCCCTCCCCTCCCCATCACTCTCCCATAATCGGCTTTATCCCATTTTGCAGGAGAACTCTGGGAGTGGGAGAGCTGGCTTCAAACCCTTTCTTTCAACCCCCGCCCTATAAGGTTTCTAGGGTCCAGAAATAGAAAACTTCTAACAGGCCCTTATTGAGTCACTCCCTCCCCCACCGGCCCCCCAAACTCACCCCCACCCCTAACAATCAGCCCCCAACACACACTAGTACTGGTATGACTTCCATACTCATCAGCCCACCTGGAATGCTTGCCAACAACTTCTCCAGGTGCTGTTCACAACGGAGGAGGGTAGCCCTTCCAGACAGAGGCCCAGTAAGCAGTCAGTGAACCTGATGGTCAGCGAGCGGGCACTCCCCACTTGAGAGAAACTCTTTTGGCCACTACACCAACAATGTGGGATCTCAATTCCTAGCAAGGCCCAGAGGACTTTACCAGGTATCAACCATTGCTCTTACATGACCCTCTGCAGAAGAGCTAGGAAACCTATGAATTTATCTAAGGTCAGTGAGAATTTTCAGGTTCCTATAAGAGAATATCCGCCTGCCTTTCTAGAGTGGCTGAGGGAAGCCTACGGGCTTTATACCCCTAACGGCCCGGAGGCACTGAAAACAGGAGGGCAATAAGTATTGCCTTTATTACTCAGTCAGTCTGCCTCAGACATGACAAAGAAGTGGGAAGGGTTTGAAGGGAAAAATCTTAGCGATTTGGTACAAGTGGCTCATTGAGTGTATAACAACAGAGATGACCCTAGCACGACAGAGACAAAGAAGCTAGCTAAAATAATCGTAATTGCCATGAGATACCCCAGAGACTCAGGAAAAGGAGAGCATGGCCCACTCACGGAGAGACTAACCTGTGGGCACCGCCAAGCCATGGGGAAGGACCAATGTGCCTACTGCAGGAAAGAAGGACTCTGGAAAAATCAGTGCCTTGAAAACCCCAGGAGAGGTGCACGACCCTCCACTAGAGTGGATGGGCCTCATCTGCACGTAGAAAGACCCAAGCAAGAGACAATAATGCTTGAAGAAGCTCAATGAAGGGGTCAGGGCTCTGTTTCACTTCGCCGCCAAAAGCCCAGGCTAACTCTCCAAGTAGGAGGCCAGGCAGTAAATTTCTTGGTGGACACAGGGGCCACCTTGTCAGGTTCAGAAAGGAATATGGGCACATTTTCAAGAAGAAAGATGTGAATTACTGTGAGCCTATGATTCCTTCCACAGATAACTCACACCAGAAGGTTTGCATGGAGGGTAGGTGGGTTTCCCAAGACAACAAAATAACAAATATCTATCAGCCCTTTGGCCCAGTTAGCCACCTGGTTATGATATCACTGGCTTCTGGCTCAGCTGCTGAGCCAGTGAAGCACTTATAGCAGGAGAAGACTAGGTGGCCGGTGGCCATCAACGGAAGGACCAAATCTCCACAGTGGGCTTCCTGTTTCAATATGGAGCCACGTATGTTACCTGCTGGACACCATCTCTATCCTGAGCTCATAATTGCCATCGCAGGTCTAGAATGCGGCACGCAGGTACACACTATATGAAACAGTCTCTGATTAACCCCTCTCGATAACTTGCTGACATGGGAGTCTGGATAATCCTGTACATTTACTTTGCAGATTAGAAAACTCACTCAAAAACACACGGGAGTTGACCCAGAGACACACAACTGGTTAACAACAAAGTCATATTCACAACCAGCGTCTGGACCAAGAGCACGGTGCCCCACAGAACTGTGCCCATCGAGCAGTCAATATCTCCTGGACTCTCAAAAGATCTGAGCTGATACCCACCCCCCCACATCCTTGCAGCCCCAAAAGATTGTATTTCACAGGATGGCACCGGATCTGCAGCTCGCGGAGAGGGACATATCTGATCAGAGAACACAGGGCAGAACAAGGGGGAGGAGGGGAGAATGGAGCACATCCTGGCCCAATACACCTTGAGGATGATGTTCCCAATCAGAGAAGCCAATCCACAGAGAAGACCACATGGGCAGCCCCACGATGAGAAACGTCCCTCAAAGACCCATAGCCTTAGAGGGGACAACACTGGACACACAGTGTGGGAACTGCGCCCGAACTGATCCTGCCACTTCGATGCATGACACTAAGAGAGTGCAGCGGAAGAGTAAGAAAACGGAGCATCAAAGTCCCCGGGGAATGCCAAAGGTGGACTTTGTGGTCAGGGTTCGGTGCCCCCACAGACTGGACTGGAAAACACTCCTAAAGTTCACCACACAGTCCTTGTACTTTTCTTTCTGGTTAGTGTTGTTTTCTTTTAGTGTCATTGGATTTGGGTTGGGTTTTGTTTTCATTTTTGTTTGTTTTTTTTTCTTTTTGCTGCTTGGTTTAGCTCAGTCTTGTTTTGTGCATGTTATTACCTTTACAGGTCTGTCTAATTAAGAGAGGCTGGATGAACAATCTGGAGGAGTAAACATGTGACCGGCCCTTTCCATTGGGCATGGGAGTGAGCACGGTGGGGGGAAAGGAAGTGGTGTAAAGAAACCCAGAGACAAGGGTACAACAAGTGATGGAAAACGGTAGTGAGGGGGATGTAGGAGGCCTGGTAGGGCGTGATCAAAGGTAATGTAACCAAGAGGAATTACTGAAACCCAAAGGAAGACTGAGCATGTCAGTGGGCACAAGAGGAAAATCAAAGAGTATAGAAGAGTGAGCTGGGAAGCAAGGGCCAGTTATAGACGTCTAAATAAAGGCATGTACATATGTACATATATTTACAAAGGGGCATGGGGAAATAGATCTATGTCCATATGTTTATAGATTTAGTATTAAGGTAGCAGATGGACATAGGGCCTCCGCTCAAGGACTCCCTCATTGCAATAACACTGTTCTATTAAATTGGCATTCTAAGATGCTCACCTTCCCTACACAATCACTGACCACAAAGCGGCTGCATAAGCAAATGTGGTGAAGAAAGCCGATGGTGTCCAGCTACCTAAAGATATAGCGTGTGGGGTCTTAAAGGCCTGAGGGTAAAGAAACAGCCATCTGGCTCTGAAGCAACAGAGCCCACATGGAGAAAGCATACCAGCTTGTGTGATCACAAAGTTTTAAAGGGATAAGGCAACAGGCATCATGAGAACAAAAAAATCTTATCATGGAGAATGAGAGGGGACTGCCGGGTATAGACCCAAAACCTATTTGCAGTGCACTGGACATCCCCTTACAGAAGGATCTCAGAGTGGAGATTAAAGAATACAGGGTATGAGACAGCAAAGATGAAACACAACTTTCCTCTAGTTCTTAATGCTTTCTCTTGCCCCACTATCATGATCCCAGTTCTACCATACTAATCTGGCCAAACTAGAGAAGGTATTCTAGTACCGATAGGAATTTCAAACACGGGGGATCCAGAGTGGATGGGCCCTTTACCAGTGTTATGAGTGGAGATACTGGGACGGTGGAGGAAGGGCAGGATGGAAAGTGGGAACCGATTACAAGGATCTTCATTGACCTCAAAAGAAAGGTGGGTGAAAATATGACAAAAGAATTAGTACATTTCCAAGGATTGATGAGGGATGGGTGGCGGGCATTGAGGGGGGAAAAATGAGGAGCTGAGGCCAGGGGCTTGGGTGGAGAGTGGATATTTTGTGAATAAGGAGGGAAATTAATGTACAGATGTGCTTCAAACAGATGATGTATTTATGGATTGTGGTTAGTGTTGTAGGAGCCACTAATGAAAAGATCATAAAAGAAACAAAAATAATCTTGGCAGAGGGCTCATGCAAGGATGATCTCAGGCTGGATTAGACCAGTCAAAACAGCTACTGGAGTCGCCTCACCCTGTGTCTATTACTGAGTCAGCCATGATGCTTAGGACCCACAGCCCCAGCAGCTGGCCAGAGAGGGAGGTGGATCTCTGAGGCCATTCCACAGGGGGAATGGTCTTCTGTCCTGCAGGGCCCACCCTCCTTTGTAAGCATGCTGCCTGGGGCAAGGCTTTCATGGAGTCCACACCATGGGAGCTCTACTAATCATGGGGGATTGGCAGGAAGCCTCTGCTCATGCGCACACACCACCAACTAGCTGGAGGATCTCCGTGAACAAAGCCTGAGGCAGACAACAAGCCCACTAACTGATGCTGTAAGAGATACAATCAGCATCCAGAAACCTGCAACTGGGAGTAAGAGGCAGCATACCTTGGTCCCAGCCCCTCCCACTCTAATCTACAAGGAGTGACATTGCAAAGCAGAGGGTTTTCATAAAGCACTTCCAGGACTGTGGAATGAGCAGCCTCGTTTGTGGACATGGATACTCTGTGATCCAGACGTACTACCTCCTCCCTTACAGTCAGCTGAGACAAAAACCCTTGCAAGCAGAAAGCCATGCATCTGAACAGTATCCACCAGCCACTCATGTGCAGCACAGCTGCCTCCAAAGAGCCTTCCTGAGTGAGAGAGAAATCATGCAGAAGCCTGGTCTGCACTCAAGAGAGTTTTATGAGCGTTAGGGAGGCGTGGTGGGCAAGTCTGGCCGACCCCAGTGGCTGAATTGAATTTACATGGCCTAGATTGGTCAATCCAGGTACAGGAACCACCCAGGTGACCTCCCCTTCATGGCCAGAAATCTGGACCTCTGAGCATGCACAGGGTGCCTCTCCTAACTGGGCTCTTATCTTGGCCCTATGGGCATGCATAACGGATGCCCCAGTCCCTAGTATAGCTACCTAACATTTGCCCCCCTGAAGAGATATGGACCCAAATCTTTGGGGGTACTGGGCGACGACATCTCTAGCTGCTTCCTGCTGGCAAAAGGGGCGAGGTGGGGCTTTGGGTCCATACCCTTCCTACACTGCTGTGAGGGGTTGTCCATTGAGGGCAACTTTATTTAGGATGGATAAGGTTGAGGTGGTCCAGGAGATGGTAGTCGTGGACCTGGCACACTTGTTTCAGAAGCTTTAATCACCCGATAACTTCTGAGAAAAACAAACGGTCTAAAAGGTGAACAGTTTGACTACGACAAGGCTAAGCTTGTGAGGTGGCAGTGGCCTTGAAATTAGGTGAGTGTCACAGGAAACAAAAATAATCTTAGGATTACCAGACATGTGTGTTTCTTCATTGGAAGTACAGGAAGAGGGATAAAAGCATTCACACTTTCCCCTAGGAGGGCACAGGTTTGGGCACTACTAGGTGCAGTCGGATCACTGATTCATTTATGATGCTAAGGTCTTGGACCCGCTGATAAGACCCATCCTTCTTTTTAACCCTATAACGCTTCAATTTTAATTTTGGGAAAAAATTTTCTTTTTGTTGTGGACTTTCATAGTTATAAATATATATATATGTATTAATATATTACATTTTTTAATGTTATGAAAACATCATGCTTCGCGTTATAGAGTTAAATGGAAATAATGGGCTAGTGCAGGACGAGTCAAAAGTGACCAAAAGAGAGTAACTGCCTAAGTCATTTTGAATTTTCTTAGGTTCAATTGGAGTAAAGGCTTGTAAATTACCCGGGGTCCAAATTCCCATGGTGCCTCCTACAACGGGTAGAATGTTCAGGGATGTTTCAGGGCTGGGAGATTAATAACCCCTAAGTCCAGGATACCTTAGGGCAGGGGTCCTTAAACTGTTTACCCAGGGGGCCAGTTCACTATCCCTCAGGCCTTTTGAAGGAAAGACTATAGTTTAAAAAAACAAATATTACGAACAAATTCATGTGCACACTGCACATCTTGATTTGAAGTTCAAAAAAAAATAAATGGGGCACATACACCCGGCAGAAAGGATCAACGTCCTCGGCTGTCTGCATGTGGCCCACAGGTTGTAGTTTGAGGACCCCTGCTCTCGGCATTCACCAAGAGGATGTGGTTTCAACCCAAAAGCTTGGAGACTCTACAATTTGTTTAAAAGTGATGGGGCAGAAGGAGTCCCTGATTGACCCACGCAAGACTAGTTTTCCCACCCCCTATTACTAAGAGTTCATAGTTATGTTTAAAGGGAACCAGGATATCCCGATCTGATCCCGTTACTTCAAGTGTGGGCTGACATTGCCACTAAGAAGCCTGCAAATATAAAAGACTTACTCCCTCCCGCAAAGAAAGGGCCCTTGTTTCCAAGGTTTCAGGAAACATGGAAGGACCGGAAAAACAAACGGTCCAAGTTCCCAAAACCACATAGGTGGAGGCCATCCCTCCCCATCACCCTCCCCCACCCCTCCCCTCCCTCACCCCTCCCCTCCCCCATCACTCCCCCACCCCTCCCCTCCCCTCCCCTCCCCATCACTCTCCCCTAATCGGCTTTATCCCATTTTGCAGGAGAACTCTGGGAGTGGGAGAGGTGGCTTCAAACCCTTTCTTTCAACCCCCGCCCTATAAGGTTTCTAGGGTCCAGAAATAGAAAACTTCTAACAGGCCCTTATTGAGTCACTCCCTCCCCCACCGGCCCCCCAAACTCACCCCCACCCCTAACAAGCAGCCCCCCACACACACTAGTACTGGTATGACTTCCATACTCATCAGCCCACCTGGAATGCTTGCCAACAACTTCTCCAGGTGCTGTTCACAACGGAGGAGGGTAGCCCTTCCAGACAGAGGCCCAGTAAGCAGTCAGTGAACCTGATGGTCAGCGAGCGGGCACTCCCCACTTGAGAGAAACTCTTTTGGCCACTACACCAACAATGTGGGATCTCAATTCCTAGCAAGGCCCAGAGGACTTTACCAGGTATCAACCATTGCTCTTACATGACCCTCTGCAGAAGAGCTAGGAAACCTATGAATTTATCTAAGGTCAGTGAGAATTTTCAGGTTCCTATAAGAGAATATCCGCCTGCCTTTCTAGAGTGGCTGAGGGAAGCCTACGGGCTTTATACCCCTAACGGCCCGGAGGCACTGAAAACAGGAGGGCAATAAGTATTGCCTTTATTACTCAGTCAGTCTGCCTCAGACATGACAAAGAAGTGGGAAGGGTTTGAAGGGAAAAATCTTAGCGATTTGGTACAAGTGGCTCATTGAGTGTATAACAACAGAGATGACCCTAGCACGACAGAGACAAAGAAGCTAGCTAAAATAATCGTAATTGCCATGAGATACCCCAGAGACTCAGGAAAAGGAGAGCATGGCCCACTCACGGAGAGACTAACCTGTGGGCACCGCCAAGCCATGGGGAAGGACCAATGTGCCTACTGCAGGAAAGAAGGACACTGGAAAAATCAGTGCCTTGAAAACCCCAGGAGAGGTGCACGACCCTCCACTAGAGTGGATGGGCCTCATCTGCACGTAGAAAGACCCAAGCAAGAGACAATAATGCTTGAAGAAGCTCAATGAAGGGGTCAGGGCTCTGTTTCACTTCGCCGCCAAAAGCCCAGGCTAACTCTCCAAGTAGGAGGCCAGGCAGTAAATTTCTTGGTGGACACAGGGGCCACCTTGTCAGGTTCAGAAAGGAATATGGGCACATTTTCAAGAAGAAAGATGTGAATTACTGTGAGCCTATGATTCCTTCCACAGATAACTCACACCAGAAGGTTTGCATGGAGGGTAGGTGGGTTTCCCAAGACAACAAAATAACAAATATCTATCAGCCCTTTGGCCCAGTTAGCCACCTGGTTATGATATCACTGGCTTCTGGCTCAGCTGCTGAGCCAGTGAAGCACTTATAGCAGGAGAAGACTAGGTGGCCGGTGGCCATCAACGGAAGGACCAAATCTCCACAGTGGGCTTCCTGTTTCAATATGGAGCCACGTATGTTACCTGCTGGACACCATCTCTATCCTGAGCTCATAATTGCCATCGCAGGTCTAGAATGCGGCACGCAGGTACACACTATATGAAACAGTCTCTGATTAACCCCTCTCGATAACTTGCTGACATGGGAGTCTGGATAATCCTGTACATTTACTTTGCAGATTAGAAAACTCACTCAAAAACACACGGGAGTTGACCCAGAGACACACAACTGGTTAACAACAAAGTCATATTCACAACCAGCGTCTGGACCAAGAGCACGGTGCCCCACAGAACTGTGCCCATCGAGCAGTCAATATCTCCTGGACTCTCAAAAGATCTGAGCTGATACCCACCCCCCCCACATCCTTGCAGCCCCAAAAGATTGTATTTCACAGGATGGCACCGGATCTGCAGCTCGCGGAGAGGGACATATCTGATCAGAGAACACAGGGCAGAACAAGGGGGAGGAGGGGAGAATGGAGCACATCCTGGCCCAATACACCTTGAGGATGATGTTCCCAATCAGAGAAGCCAATCCACAGAGAAGACCACATGGGCAGCCCCACGATGAGAAACGTCCCTCAAAGACCCATAGCCTTAGAGGGGACAACACTGGACACACAGTGTGGGAACTGCGCCCGAACTGATCCTGCCACTTCGATGCATGACACTAAGAGAGTGCAGCGGAAGAGTAAGAAAACGGAGCATCAAAGTCCCCGGGGAATGCCAAAGGTGGACTTTGTGGTCAGGGTTCGGTGCCCCCACAGACTGGACTGGAAAACACTCCTAAAGTTCACCACACAGTCCTTGTACTTTTCTTTCTGGTTAGTGTTGTTTTCTTTTAGTGTCATTGGATTTGGGTTGGGTTTTGTTTTCATTTTTGTTTGTTTTTTTTTCTTTTTGCTGCTTGGTTTAGCTCAGTCTTGTTTTGTGCATGTTATTACCTTTACAGGTCTGTCTAATTAAGAGAGGCTGGATGAACAATCTGGAGGAGTAAACATGTGACCGGCCCTTTCCATTGGGCATGGGAGTGAGCACGGTGGGGGGAAAGGAAGTGGTGTAAAGAAACCCAGAGACAAGGGTACAACAAGTGATGGAAAACGGTAGTGAGGGGGATGTAGGAGGCCTGGTAGGGCGTGATCAAAGGTAATGTAACCAAGAGGAATTACTGAAACCCAAAGGAAGACTGAGCATGTCAGTGGGCACAAGAGGAAAATCAAAGAGTATAGAAGAGTGAGCTGGGAAGCAAGGGCCAGTTATAGACGTCTAAATAAAGGCATGTACATATGTACATATATTTACAAAGGGGCATGGGGAAATAGATCTATGTCCATATGTTTATAGATTTAGTATTAAGGTAGCAGATGGACATAGGGCCTCCGCTCAAGGACTCCCTCATTGCAATAACACTGTTCTATTAAATTGGCATTCTAAGATGCTCACCTTCCCTACACAATCACTGACCACAAAGCGGCTGCATAAGCAAATGTGGTGAAGAAAGCCGATGGTGTCCAGCTACCTAAAGATATAGCGTGTGGGGTCTTAAAGGCCTGAGGGTAAAGAAACAGCCATCTGGCTCTGAAGCAACAGAGCCCACATGGAGAAATCATACCAGCCTGTGTGATCACAAAGTTTTAAAGGGATAAGGCAACAGGCATCATGAGAACAAAAAAATCTTATCATGGAGAATGAGAGGGGACTGCCGGGTATAGACCCAAAACCTATTTGCAGTGCACTGGACATCCCCTTACAGAAGGATCTCAGAGTGGAGATTAAAGAATACAGGGTATGAGACAGCAAAGATGAAACACAACTTTCCTCTAGTTCTTAATGCTTTCTCTTGCCCCACTATCATGATCCCAGTTCTACCATACTAATCTGGCCAAACTAGAGAAGGTATTCTAGTACCGATAGGAATTTCAAACACGGGGGATCCAGAGTGGATGGGCCCTTTACCAGTGTTATGAGTGGAGATACTGGGAGGGTGGAGGAAGGGCAGGATGGAAAGTGGGAACCGATTACAAGGATCTTCATTGACCTCAAAAGAAAGGTGGGTGAAAATATGACAAAAGAATTAGTACATTTCCAAGGATTGATGAGGGATGGGTGGCGGGCATTGAGGGGGGAAAAATAAGGAGATGAGGCCAGGGGCTTGGGTGGAGAGTGGATATTTTGTGAATAAGGAGGGCAATTAATGTACAGATGTGCTTCAAACAGATGATGTATTTATGGATTGTGGTTAGTGTTGTAGGAGCCACTAATGAAAAGATCATAAAAGAAACAAAAATAATCTTGGCAGAGGGCTCATGCAAGGATGATCTCAGGCTGGATTAGACCAGTCAAAACAGCTACTGGAGTCGCCTCACCCTGTGTCTATTACTGAGTCAGCCATGATGCTTAGGACCCACAGCCCCAGCAGCTGGCCAGAGAGGGAGGTGGATCTCTGAGGCCATTCCACAGGGGGAATGGTCCTCTGTCCTGCAGGGCCCACCCTCCTTTGTAAGCATGCTGCCTGGGGCAAGGCTTTCATGGAGTCCACACCATGGGAGCTCTACTACTCATGGGGGATTGGCAGGAAGCCTCTGCTCATGCGCACACACCACCAACTAGCTGGAGGATCTCCGTGAACAAAGCCTGAGGCAGACAACAAGCCCACTAACTGATGCTGTAAGAGATACAATCAGCATCCAGAAACCTGCAACTGGGAGTAAGAGGCAGCATACCTTGGTCCCAGCCCCTCCCACTCTAATCTACAAGGAGTGACATTGCAAAGCAGAGGGTTTTCATAAAGCACTTCCAGGACTGTGGAATGAGCAGCCTCGTTTGTGGACATGGATACTCTGTGATCCAGACGTACTACCTCCTCCCTTACAGTCAGCTGAGACAAAAACCCTTGCAAGCAGAAAGCCATGCATCTGAACAGTATCCACCAGCCATTTATGTGCAGCACAGCTGCCTCCAAAGAGCCTTCCTGAGTGAGAGAGAAATCATGCAGAAGCCTGGTCTGCACTCAAGAGAGTTTTATGAGCGTTAGGGAGGCGTGGTGGGCAAGTCTGGTCGACCCCAGTGGCTGAATTGAATTTACATGGCCTAGATTGGTCAATCCAGGTACAGGAACCACCCAGGTGACCTCCCCTTCATGGCCAGAAATCTGGACCTCTGAGCATGCACAGGGTGCCTCTCCTAACTGGGCTCTTATCTTGGCCCTATGGGCATGCATAACGGATGCCCCAGTCCCTAGTATAGCTACCTAACATTTGCCCCCCTGAAGAGATATGGACCCAAATCTTTGGGGGTACTGGGCGACGACATCTCTAGCTGCTTCCTGCTGGCAAAAGGGGCGAGGATGGGCTTTGGGTCCATACCCTTCCTACACTGCTGGGAGGGGTTGTCCATTGAGGGCAACTTTATCCAGGATGGATAAGGTTGAGGTGGTCCAGGAGATGGTAGTCGTGGACCTGGCACACTTGGTTCAGAAGCTTTAATCACCCGATAACTTCTGAGAAAAACAAACGGTCTAAAAGGTGAACAGTTTGACTACGACAAGGCTAAGCTTGTGAGGTGGCAGTGGCCTTGAAATTAGGTGAGTGTCACAGGAAACAAAAATAATCTTAGGATTACCAGACATGTGTGTTTGTTCATTGGAAGTACAGGAAGAGGGATAAAAGCATTCACACTTTCCCCTAGGAGGGCACAGGTTTGGGCACTACTAGGTGCAGTCGGATCACTGATTCATTTATGATGCTAAGGTCTTGGACCCGCTGATAAGACCCATCCTTCTTTTTAACCCTATAACGCTTCAATTTTAATTTTGGGAAAAAATTTTCTTTTTGTTGTGGACTTTCATAGTTATAAATATATATATATGTATTAATATATACATTTTTAATGTTATGAAAACATCATGCTTCGCGTTATAGAGCTAAATGGAAATAATGGGCTAGTGCAGGACGAGTCAAAAGTGACCAAAATAGAGTAACTGCCTAAGCCATTTTGAATTTTCTTGGGTTCAATTGGAGTAAAGGCTTGTAAATTACCCGGGGTCCAAATTCCCATGGTGCCTCCTACAACGGGTAGAATGTTCAGGGATGTTTCAGGGCTGGGAGATTAATAACCCCTAAGTCCAGGATACCTTAGGGCAGGGGTCTTTAAACTGTTTACCCAGGGGGCCAGTTCACTATCCCTCAGGCCTTTTGAAGGAAAGACTATAGTTTAAAAAAACAAATATTACGAACAAATTCATGTGCACACTGCACATCTTGATTTGAAGTTCAAAAAAAAATAAATGGGGCACATACACCCGGCAGAAAGGATCAACGTCCTCGGCTGTCTGCATGTGGCCCACAGGTTGTAGTTTGAGGACCCCTGCTCTCGGCATTCACCAAGAGGATGTGGTTTCAACCCAAAAGCTTGGAGACTCTACAATTTGTTTAAAAGTGATGGGGCAGAAGGAGTCCCTGATTGACCCACGCAAGACTAGTTTTCCCATCCCCTGTTACTAAGAGTTCATAGTTATGGTTAAAGGGAACCAGGATATCCCGATCTGATCCCGTTACTTCAAGTGTGGGCTGACATTGCCACTAAGAAGCCTGCAAATATAAAAGACTTACTCCCTCCCGCAAAGAAAGGGCCCTTGTTTCCAAGGTTTCAGGAAACATGGAAGGACCGGAAAAACAAACGGTCCAAGTTCCCAAAACCACATAGGTGGAGGCCATCCCTCCCCATCACCCTCCCCCACCCCTCCCCTCCCTCACCCCTCCCCTCCCCCATCACTCCCCCACCCCTCCCCTCCCCTCCCCTCCCCATCACTCTCCCATAATCGGCTTTATCCCATTTTGCAGGAGAACTCTGGGAGTGGGAGAGCTGGCTTCAAACCCTTTCTTTCAACCCCCGCCCTATAAGGTTTCTAGGGTCCAGAAATAGAAAACTTCTAACAGGCCCTTATTGAGTCACTCCCTCCCCCACCGGCCCCCCAAACTCACCCCCACCCCTAACAAGCAGCCCCCCACACACACTAGTACTGGTATGACTTCCATACTCATCAGCCCACCTGGAATGCTTGCCAACAACTTCTCCAGGTGCTGTTCACAACGGAGGAGGGTAGCCCTTCCAGACAGAGGCCCAGTAAGCAGTCAGTGAACCTGATGGTCAGCGAGCGGGCACTCCCCACTTGAGAGAAACTCTTTTGGCCACTACACCAACAATGTGGGATCTCAATCCCTAGCAAGGCCCAGAAGACTTTACCAGGTATCAACCATTGCTCTTACATGACCCTCTGCAGAAGAGCTAGGAAACCTATGAATTTATCTAAGGTCAGTGAGAATTTTCAGGTTCCTATAAGAGAATATCCGCCTGCCTTTCTAGAGTGGCTGAGGGAAGCCTACGGGCTTTATACCCCTAACGGCCCGGAGGCACTGAAAACAGGAGGGCAATAAGTATTGCCTTTATTACTCAGTCAGTCTGCCTCAGACATGACAAAGAAGTGGGAAGGGTTTGAAGGGAAAAATCTTAGCGATTTGGTACAAGTGGCTCATTGAGTGTATAACAACAGAGATGACCCTAGCATGACAGAGACAAAGAAGCTAGCTAAAATAATCGTAATTGCCATGAGATACCCCAGAGACTCAGGAAAAGGAGAGCATGGCCCACTCACGGAGAGACTAACCTGTGGGCACCGCCAAGCCATGGGGAAGGACCAATGTGCCTACTGCAGGAAAGAAGGACACTGGAAAAATCAGTGCCTTGAAAACCCCAGGAGAGGTGCACGACCCTCCACTAGAGTGGATGGGCCTCATCTGCACGTAGAAAGACCCAAGCAAGAGACAATAATGCTTGAAGAAGCTCAATGAAGGGGTCAGGGCTCTGTTTCACTTCGCCGCCAAAAGCCCAGGCTAACTCTCCAAGTAGGAGGCCAGGCAGTAAATTTCTTGGTGGACACAGGGGCCACCTTGTCAGGTTCAGAAAGGAATATGGGCACATTTTCAAGAAGAAAGATGTGAATTACTGTGAGCCTATGATTCCTTCCACAGATAACTCACACCAGAAGGTTTGCATGGAGGGTAGGTGGGTTTCCCAAGACAACAAAATAACAAATATCTATCAGCCCTTTGGCCCAGTTAGCCACCTGGTTATGATATCACTGGCTTCTGGCTCAGCTGCTGAGCCAGTGAAGCACTTATAGCAGGAGAAGACTAGGAGGCCGGTGGCCATCAACGGAAGGACCAAATCTCCACAGTGGGCTTCCTGTTTCAATATGGAGCCACGTATGTTACCTGCTGGACACCATCTCTATCCTGAGCTCATAATTGCCATCGCAGGTCTAGAATGCGGCACGCAGGTACACACTATATGAAACAGTCTCTGATTAACCCCTCTCGATAACTTGCTGACATGGGAGTCTGGATAATCCTGTACATTTACTTTGCAGATTAGAAAACTCACTCAAAAACACACGGGAGTTGACCCAGAGACACACAACTGGTTAACAACAAAGTCATATTCACAACCAGCGTCTGGACCAAGAGCACGGTGCCCCACAGAACTGTGCCCATCGAGCAGTCAATATCTCCTGGACTCTCAAAAGATCTGAGCTGATACCCACCCCCCCACATCCTTGCAGCCCCAAAAGATTGTATTTCACAGGATGGCACCGGATCTGCAGCTCGCGGAGAGGGACATATCTGATCAGAGAACACAGGGCAGAACAAGGGGGAGGAGGGGAGAATGGAGCACATCCTGGCCCAATACACCTTGAGGATGATGTTCCCAATCAGAGAAGCCAATCCACAGAGAAGACCACATGGGCAGCCCCACGATGAGAAACGTCCCTCAAAGACCCTTAGCCTTAGAGGGGACAACACTGGACACACAGTGTGGGAACTGCGCCCGAACTGATCCTGCCACTTCGATGCATGACACTAAGAGAGTGCAGCGGAAGAGTAAGAAAACGGAGCATCAAAGTCCCCGGGGAATGCCAAAGGTGGACTTTGTGGTCAGGGTTCGGTGCCCCCACAGACTGGACTGGAAAACACTCCTAAAGTTCACCACACAGTCCTTGTACTTTTCTTTCTGGTTAGTGTTGTTTTCTTTTAGTGTCATTGGATTTGGGTTGGGTTTTGTTTTCATTTTTGTTTGTTTTTTTTTCTTTTTGCTGCTTGGTTTAGCTCAGTCTTGTTTTGTGCATGTTATTACCTTTACAGGTCTGTCTAATTAAGAGAGGCTGGATGAACAATCTGGAGGAGTAAACATGTGACCGGCCCTTTCCATTGGGCATGGGAGTGAGCACGGTGGGGGGAAAGGAAGTGGTGTAAAGAAACCCAGAGACAAGGGTACAACAAGTGATGGAAAACGGTAGTGAGGGGGATGTAGGAGGCCTGGTAGGGCGTGATCAAAGGTAATGTAACCAAGAGGAATTACTGAAACCCAAAGGAAGACTGAGCATGTCAGTGGGCACAAGAGGAAAATCAAAGAGTATAGAAGAGTGAGCTGGGAAGCAAGGGCCAGTTATAGACGTCTAAATAAAGGCATGTACATATGTACATATATTTACAAAGGGGCATGGGGAAATAGATCTATGTCCATATGTTTATAGATTTAGTATTAAGGTAGCAGATGGACATAGGGCCTCCGCTCAAGGACTCCCTCATTGCAATAACACTGTTCTATTAAATTGGCATTCTAAGATGCTCACCTTCCCTACACAATCACTGACCACAAAGCGGCTGCATAAGCAAATGTGGTGAAGAAAGCCGATGGTGTCCAGCTACCTAAAGATATAGCGTGTGGGGTCTTAAAGGCCTGAGGGTAAAAAAACAGCCATCTGGCTCTGAAGCAACAGATCCCACATGGAGAAAGCATACCAGCCTGTGTGATCACAAAGTTTTAAAGGGATAAGGCAACAGGCATCATGAGAACAAAAAAATCTTATCATGGAGAATGAGAGGGGACTGCCGGGTATAGACCCAAAACCTATTTGCAGTGCACTGGACATCCCCTTACAGAAGGATCTCAGAGTGGAGATTAAAGAATACAGGGTATGAGACAGCAAAGATGAAACACAACTTTCCTCTAGTTCTTAATGCTTTCTCTTGCCCCACTATCATGATCCCAGTTCTACCATACTAATCTGGCCAAACTAGAGAAGGTATTCTAGTACCGATAGGAATTTCAAACACGGGGGATCCAGAGTGGATGGGCCCTTTACCAGTGTTATGAGTGGAGATACTGGGAGGGTGGAGGAAGGGCAGGATGGAAAGTGGGAACCGATTACAAGGATCTTCATTGACCTCAAAAGAAAGGTGGGTGAAAATATGACAAAAGAATTAGTACATTTCCAAGGATTGATGAGGGATGGGTGGCGGGCATTGAGGGGGGAAAAATAAGGAGATGAGGCCAGGGGCTTGGGTGGAGAGTGGATATTTTGTGAATAAGGAGGGCAATTAATGTACAGATGTGCTTCAAACAGATGATGTATTTATGGATTGTGGTTAGTGTTGTAGGAGCCACTAATGAAAAGATCATAAAAGAAACAAAAATAATCTTGGCAGAGGGCTCATGCAAGGATGATATCAGGCTGGATTAGACCAGTCAAAACAGCTACTGGAGTCGCCTCACCCTGTGTCTATTACTGAGTCAGCCATGATGCTTAGGACCCACAGCCCCAGCAGCTGGCCAGAGAGGGAGGTGGATCTCTGAGGCCATTCCACAGGGGGAATGGTCCTCTGTCCTGCAGGGCCCACCCTCCTTTGTAAGCATGCTGCCTGGGGCAAGGCTTTCATGGAGTCCACACCATGGGAGCTCTACTACTCATGGGGGATTGGCAGGAAGCCTCTGCTCATGCGCACACACCACCAACTAGCTGGAGGATCTCCGTGAACAAAGCCTGAGGCAGACAACAAGCCCACTAACTGATGCTGTAAGAGATACAATCAGCATCCAGAAACCTGCAACTGGGAGTAAGAGGCAGCATACCTTGGTCCCAGCCCCTCCCACTCTAATCTACAAGGAGTGACATTGCAAAGCAGAGGGTTTTCATAAAGCACTTCCAGGACTGTGGAATGAGCAGCCTCGTTTGTGGACATGGATACTCTGTGATCCAGACGTACTACCTCCTCCCTTACAGTCAGCTGAGACAAAAACCCTTGCAAGCAGAAAGCCATGCATCTGAACAGTATCCACCAGCCATTTATGTGCAGCACAGCTGCCTCCAAAGAGCCTTCCTGAGTGAGAGAGAAATCATGCAGAAGCCCGGTCTGCACTCAAGAGAGTTTTATGAGCGTTAGGGAGGCGTGGTGGGCAAGTCTGGTCGACCCCAGTGGCTGAATTGAATTTACATGGCCTAGATTGGTCAATCCAGGTACAGGAACCACCCAGGTGACCTCCCCTTCATGGCCAGAAATCTGGACCTCTGAGCATGCACAGGGTGCCTCTCCTAACTGGGCTCTTATCTTGGCCCTATGGGCATGCATAACGGATGCCCCAGTCCCTAGTATAGCTACCTAACATTTGCCCCCCTGAAGAGATATGGACCCAAATCTTTGGGGGTACTGGGCGACGACATCTCTAGCTGCTTCCTGCTGGCAAAAGGGGCGAGGATGGGCTTTGGGTCCATACCCTTCCTACACTGCTGGGAGGGGTTGTCCATTGAGGGCAACTTTATCCAGGATGGATAAGGTTGAGGTGGTCCAGGAGATGGTAGTCGTGGACCTGGCACACTTGGTTCAGAAGCTTTAATCACCCGATAACTTCTGAGAAAAACAAACGGTCTAAAAGGTGAACAGTTTGACTACGACAAGGCTAAGCTTGTGAGGTGGCAGTGGCCTTGAAATTAGGTGAGTGTCACAGGAAACAAAAATAATCTTAGGATTACCAGACATGTGTGTTTGTTCATTGGAAGTACAGGAAGAGGGATAAAAGCATTCACACTTTCCCCTAGGAGGGCACAGGTTTGGGCACTACTAGGTGCAGTCGGATCACTGATTCATTTATGATGCTAAGGTCTTGGACCCGCTGATAAGACCCATCCTTCTTTTTAACCCTATAACGCTTCAATTTTAATTTTGGGAAAAAATTTTCTTTTTGTTGTGGACTTTCATAGTTATAAATATATATATATATGTATTAATATATACATTTTTAATGTTATGAAAACATCATGCTTCGCGTTATAGAGTTAAATGGAAATAATGGGCTAGTTCAGGACGAGTCAAAAGTGACCAAAATAGAGTAACTGCCTAAGCCATTTTGAATTTTCTTGGGTTCAATTGGAGTAAAGGCTTGTAAATTACCCGGGGTCCAAATTCCCATGGTGCCTCCTACAACGGGTAGAATGTTCAGGGATGTTTCAGGGCTGGGAGATTAATAACCCCTAAGTCCAGGATACCTTAGGGCAGGGGTCCTTAAACTGTTTACCCAGGGGGCCAGTTCACTATCCCTCAGGCCTTTTGAAGGAAAGACTATAGTTTAAAAAAACAAATATTACGAACAAATTCATGTGCACACTGCACATCTTGATTTGAAGTTCAAAAAAAAATAAATGGGGCACATACACCCGGCAGAAAGGATCAACGTCCTCGGCTGTCTGCATGTGGCCCACAGGTTGTAGTTTGAGGACCCCTGCTCTCGGCATTCACCAAGAGGATGTGGTTTCAACCCAAAAGCTTGGAGACTCTACAATTTGTTTAAAAGTGATGGGGCAGAAGGAGTCCCTGATTGACCCACGCAAGACTAGTTTTCCCATCCCCTGTTACTAAGAGTTCATAGTTATGGTTAAAGGGAACCAGGATATCCCGATCTGATCCCGTTACTTCAAGTGTGGGCTGACATTGCCACTAAGAAGCCTGCAAATATAAAAGACTTACTCCCTCCCGCAAAGAAAGGGCCCTTGTTTCCAAGGTTTCAGGAAACATGGAAGGACCGGAAAAACAAACGGTCCAAGTTCCCAAAACCACATAGGTGGAGGCCATCCCTCCCCATCACCCTCCCCCACCCCTCCCCTCCCTCAGCCCTCCCCTCCCCCATCACTCCCCCACCCCTCCCCTCCCCTCCCCTCCCCATCACTCTCCCCTAATCGGCTTTATCCCATTTTGCAGGAGAACTCTGGGAGTGGGAGAGCTGGCTTCAAACCCTTTCTTTCAACCCCCGCCCTATAAGGTTTCTAGGGTCCAGAAATAGAAAACTTCTAACAGGCCCTTATTGAGTCACTCCCTCCCCCACCGGCCCCCCAAACTCACCCCCACCCCTAACAAGCAGCCCCCCACACACACTAGTACTGGTATGACTTCCATACTCATCAGCCCACCTGGAATGCTTGCCAACAACTTCTCCAGGTGCTGTTCACAACGGAGGAGGGTAGCCCTTCCAGACAGAGGCCCAGTAAGCAGTCAGTGAACCTGATGGTCAACGAGCGGGCACTCCCCACTTGAGAGAAACTCTTTTGGCCACTACACCAACAATGTGGGATCTCAATTCCTAGCAAGGCCCAGAGGACTTTACCAGGTATCAACCATTGCTCTTACATGACCCTCTGCAGAAGAGCTAGGAAACCTATGAATTTATCTAAGGTCAGTGAGAATTTTCAGGTTCCTATAAGAGAATATCCGCCTGCCTTTCTAGAGTGGCTGAGGGAAGCCTACGGGCTTTATACCCCTAACGGCCCGGAGGCACTGAAAACAGGAGGGCAATAAGTATTGCCTTTATTACTCAGTCAGTCTGCCTCAGACATGACAAAGAAGTGGGAAGGGTTTGAAGGGAAAAATCTTAGCGATTTGGTACAAGTGGCTCATTGAGTGTATAACAACAGAGATGACCCTAGCATGACAGAGACAAAGAAGCTAGCTAAAATACTAGGAATTGCCATGAGAGACCCCAGAGACTCAGGAAAAGGAGAGCATGGCCCACTCACGGAGAGACTAACCTGTGGGCACCGCCAAGCCATGGGGAAGGACCAATGTGCCTACTGCAGGAAAGAAGGACACTGGAAAAATCAGTGCCTTGAAAACCCCAGGAGAGGTGCACGACCCTCCACTAGAGTGGATGGGCCTCATCTGCACGTAGAAAGACCCAAGCAAGAGACAATAATGCTTGAAGAAGCTCAATGAAGGGGTCAGGGCTCTGTTTCACTTCGCCGCCAAAAGCCCAGGCTAACTCTCCAAGTAGGAGGCCAGGCAGTAAATTTCTTGGTGGACACAGGGGCCACCTTGTCAGGTTCAGAAAGGAATATGGGCACATTTTCAAGAAGAAAGATGTGAATTACTGTGAGCCTATGATTCCTTCCACAGATAACTCACACCAGAAGGTTTGCATGGAGGGTAGGTGGGTTTCCCAAGACAACAAAATAACAAATATCTATCAGCCCTTTGGCCCAGTTAGCCACCTGGTTATGATATCACTGGCTTCTGGCTCAGCTGCTGAGCCAGTGAAGCACTTATAGCAGGAGAAGACTAGGTGGCCGGTGGCCATCAACGGAAGGACCAAATCTCCACAGTGGGCTTCCTGTTTCAATATGGAGCCACGTATGTTACCTGCTGGACACCATCTCTATCCTGAGCTCATAATTGCCATCGCAGGTCTAGAATGCGGCACGCAGGTACACACTATATGAAACAGTCTCTGATTAACCCCTCTCGATAACTTGCTGACATGGGAGTCTGGATAATCCTGTACATTTACTTTGCAGATTAGAAAACTCACTCAAAAACACACGGGAGTTGACCCAGAGACACACAACTGGTTAACAACAAAGTCATATTCACAACCAGCGTCTGGACCAAGAGCACGGTGCCCCACAGAACTGTGCCCATCGAGCAGTCAATATCTCCTGGACTCTCAAAAGATCTGAGCTGATACCCACCCCCCCACATCCTTGCAGCCCCAAAAGATTGTATTTCACAGGATGGCACCGGATCTGCAGCTCGCGGAGAGGGACATATCTGATCAGAGAACACAGGGCAGAACAAGGGGGAGGAGGGGAGAATGGAGCACATCCTGGCCCAATACACCTTGAGGATGATGTTCCCAATCAGAGAAGCCAATCCACAGAGAAGACCACATGGGCAGCCCCACGATGAGAAACGTCCCTCAAAGACCCTTAGCCTTAGAGGGGACAACACTGGACACACAGTGTGGGAACTGCGCCCGAACTGATCCTGCCACTTCGATGCATGACACTAAGAGAGTGCAGCGGAAGAGTAAGAAAACGGAGCATCAAAGTCCCCGGGGAATGCCAAAGGTGGACTTTGTGGTCAGGGTTCGGTGCCCCCACAGACTGGACTGGAAAACACTCCTAAAGTTCACCACACAGTCCTTGTACTTTTCTTTCTGGTTAGTGTTGTTTTCTTTTAGTGTCATTGGATTTGGGTTGGGTTTTGTTTTCATTTTTGTTTGTTTTTTTTTTCTTTTTGCTGCTTGGTTTAGCTCAGTCTTGTTTTGTGCATGTTATTACCTTTACAGGTCTGTCTAATTAAGAGAGGCTGGATGAACAATCTGGAGGAGTAAACATGTGACCGGCCCTTTCCATTGGGCATGGGAGTGAGCACGGTGGGGGGAAAGGAAGTGGTGTAAAGAAACCCAGAGACAAGGGTACAACAAGTGATGGAAAACGGTAGTGAGGGGGATGTAGGAGGCCTGGTAGGGCGTGATCAAAGGTAATGTAACCAAGAGGAATTACTGAAACCCAAAGGAAGACTGAGCATGTCAGTGGGCACAAGAGGAAAATCAAAGAGTATAGAAGAGTGAGCTGGGAAGCAAGGGCCAGTTATAGACGTCTAAATAAAGGCATGTACATATGTACATATATTTACAAAGGGGCATGGGGAAATAGATCTATGTCCATATGTTTATAGATTTAGTATTAAGGTAGCAGATGGACATAGGGCCTCCGCTCAAGGACTCCCTCATTGCAATAACACTGTTCTATTAAATTGGCATTCTAAGATGCTCACCTTCCCTACACAATCACTGACCACAAAGTGGCTGCATAAGCAAATGTGGTGAAGAAAGCCGATGGTGTCCAGCTACCTAAAGATATAGCGTGTGGGGTCTTAAAGGCCTGAGGGTAAAGAAACAGCCATCTGGCTCTGAAGCAACAGATCCCACATGGAGAAAGCATACCAGCCTGTGTGATCACAAAGTTTTAAAGGGATAAGGCAACAGGCATCATGAGAACAAAAAAATCTTATCATGGAGAATGAGAGGGGACTGCCGGGTATAGACCCAAAACCTATTTGCAGTGCACTGGACATCCCCTTACAGAAGGATCTCAGAGTGGAGATTAAAGAATACAGGGTATGAGACAGCAAAGATGAAACACAACTTTCCTCTAGTTCTTAATGCTTTCTCTTGCCCCACTATCATGATCCCAGTTCTACCATACTAATCTGGCCAAACTAGAGAAGGTATTCTAGTACCGATAGGAATTTCAAACACGGGGGATCCAGAGTGGATGGGCCCTTTACCAGTGTTATGAGTGGAGATACTGGGAGGGTGGAGGAAGGGCAGGATGGAAAGTGGGAACCGATTACAAGGATCTTCATTGACCTCAAAAGAAAGGTGGGTGAAAATATGACAAAAGAATTAGTACATTTCCAAGGATTGATGAGGGATGGGTGGCGGGCATTGAGGGGGGAAAAATAAGGAGATGAGGCCAGGGGCTTGGGTGGAGAGTGGATATTTTGTGAATAAGGAGGGCAATTAATGTACAGATGTGCTTCAAACAGATGATGTATTTATGGATTGTGGTTAGTGTTGTAGGAGCCACTAATGAAAAGATCATAAAAGAAACAAAAATAATCTTGGCAGAGGGCTCATGCAAGGATGATCTCAGGCTGGATTAGACCAGTCAAAACAGCTACTGGAGTCGCCTCACCCTGTGTCTATTACTGAGTCAGCCATGATGCTTCGGACCCACAGCCCCAGCAGCTGGCCAGAGAGGGAGGTGGATCTCTGAGGCCATTCCACAGGGGGAATGGTCCTCTGTCCTGCAGGGCCCACCCTCCTTTGTAAGCATGCTGCCTGGGGCAAGGCTTTCATGGAGTCCACACCATGGGAGCTCTACTACTCATGGGGGATTGGCAGGAAGCCTCTGCTCATGCGCACACACCACCAACTAGCTGGAGGATCTCCGTGAACAAAGCCTGAGGCAGACAACAAGCCCACTAACTGATGCTGTAAGAGATACAATCAGCATCCAGAAACCTGCAACTGGGAGTAAGAGGCAGCATACCTTGGTCCCAGCCCCTCCCACTCTAATCTACAAGGAGTGACATTGCAAAGCAGAGGGTTTTCATAAAGCACTTCCAGGACTGTGGAATGAGCAGCCTCGTTTGTGGACATGGATACTCTGTGATCCAGACGTACTACCTCCTCCCTTACAGTCAGCTGAGACAAAAACCCTTGCAAGCAGAAAGCCATGCATCTGAACAGTATCCACCAGCCACTCATGTGCAGCACAGCTGCCTCCAAAGAGCCTTCCTGAGTGAGAGAGAAATCATGCAGAAGCCTGGTCTGCACTCAAGAGAGTTTTATGAGCGTTAGGGAGGCGTGGTGGGCAAGTCTGGCCAACCCCAGTGGCTGAATTGAATTTACATGGCCTAGATTGGTCAATCCAGGTACAGGAACCACCCAGGTGACCTCCCCTTCATGGCCAGAAATCTGGACCTCTGAGCATGCACAGGGTGCCTCTCCTAACTGGGCTCTTATCTTGGCCCTATGGGCATGCATAACGGATGCCCCAGTCCCTAGTATAGCTACCTAACATTTGCCCCCCTGAAGAGATATGGACCCAAATCTTTGGGGGTACTGGGCGACGACATCTCTAGCTGCTTCCTGCTGGCAAAAGGGGCGAGGTGGGGCTTTGGGTCCATACCCTTCCTACACTGCTGGGAGGGTTTGTCCATTGAGGGCAACTTTATCCAGGATGGATAAGGTTGAGGTGGTCCAGGAGATGGTAGTCGTGGACCTGGCACACTTGGTTCAGAAGCTTTAATCACCCGATAACTTCTGAGAAAAACAAACGGTCTAAAAGGTGAACAGTTTGACTACGACAAGGCTAAGCTTGTGAGGTGGCAGTGGCCTTGAAATTAGGTGAGTGTCACAGGAAACAAAAATAATCTTAGGATTACCAGACATGTGTGTTTGTTCATTGGAAGTACAGGAAGAGGGATAAAAGCATTCACACTTTCCCCTAGGAGGGCACAGGTTTGGGCACTACTAGGTGCAGTCGGATCACTGATTCATTTATGATGCTAAGGTCTTGGACCCGCTGATAAGACCCATCCTTCTTTTTAACCCTATAACGCTTCAATTTTAATTTTGGGAAAAAATTTTCTTTTTGTTGTGGACTTTCATAGTTATAAATATATATATATATGTATTAATATATACATTTTTAATGTTATGAAAACATCATGCTTCGCGTTATAGAGTTAAATGGAAATAATGGGCTAGTGCAGGACGAGTCAAAAGTGACCAAAATAGAGTAAATGCCTAAGCCATTTTGAATTTTCGTGGGTTCAATTGGAGTAAAGGCTTGTAAATTACCCGGGGTCCAAATTCCCATGGTGCCTCCTACAACGGGTAGAATGTTCAGGGATGTTTCAGGGCTGGGAGATTAATAACCCCTAAGTCCAGGATACCTTAGGGCAGGGGTCCTTAAACTGTTTACCCAGGGGGCCAGTTCACTATCCCTCAGGCCTTTTGAAGGAAAGACTATAGTTTAAAAAAACAAATATTACGAACAAATTCATGTGCACACTGCACATCTTGATTTGAAGTTCAAAAAAAAAAATAAATGGGGCACATACACCCGGCAGAAAGGATCAACGTCCTCGGCTGTCTGCATGTGGCCCACAGGTTGTAGTTTGAGGACCCCTGCTCTCGGCATTCACCAAGAGGATGTGGTTTCAACCCAAAAGCTTGGAGACTCTACAATTTGTTTAAAAGTGATGGGGCAGAAGGAGTCCCTGATTGACCCACGCAAGACTAGTTTTCCCACCCCCTATTACTAAGAGTTCATAGTTATGTTTAAAGGGAACCAGGATATCCCGATCTGATCCCGTTACTTCAAGTGTGGGCTGACATTGCCACTAAGAAGCCTGCAAATATAAAAGACTTACTCCCTCCCGCAAAGAAAGGGCCCTTGTTTCCAAGGTTTCAGGAAACATGGAAGGACCGGAAAAACAAACGGTCCAAGTTCCCAAAACCACATATGTGGAGGCCATCCCTCCACATCACCCTCCCCCACCCCTGCCCTCCCTCTCCCCTCCCCCACCCCTCCCCTCCCCTCCCCTCCCCATCACTCTCCCCTAATCGGCTTTATCCCATTTTGCAGGAGAACTCTGGGAGTGGGAGAGTTGGCTTCAAACCCTTTCTTTCAACCCCTGCCCTATAAGGTTTCTAGGGTCCAGAAATAGAAAACTTCTAACAGGCCCTTATTGAGTCACTCCCTCCCCCACCGGCCCCCCAAACTCACCCCCACCCCTAACAAGCAGCCCCCCACACACACTAGTACTGGTATGACTTCCATACTCATCAGCCCACCTGGAATGCTTGCCAACAACTTCTCCAGGTGCTGTTCACAACGGAGGAGGGTAGCCCTTCCAGACAGAGGCCCAGTAAGCAGTCAGTGAACCTGATGGTCAGCGAGCGGGCACTCCCCACTTGGGAGAAACTCTTTTGGCCACTACACCAACAATGTGGGATCTCAATTCCTAGCAAGGCCCAGAGGACTTTACCAGGTATCAACCATTGCTCTTACATGACCCTCTGCAGAAGAGCTAGGAAACCTATGAATTTATCTAAGGTCAGTGAGAATTTTCAGGTTCCTATAAGAGAATATCCGCCTGCCTTTCTAGAGTGGCTGAGGGAAGCCTACGGGCTTTATACCCCTAACGGCCCGGAGGCACTGAAAACAGGAGGGCAATAAGTATTGCCTTTATTACTCAGTCAGTCTGCCTCAGACATGACAAAGAAGTGGGAAGGGTTTGAAGGGAAAAATCTTAGCGATTTGGTACAAGTGGCTCATTGAGTGTATAACAACAGAGATGACCCTAGCACGACAGAGACAAAGAAGCTAGCTAAAATACTAGGAATTGCCATGAGAGACCCCAGAGACTCAGGAAAAGGAGAGCATGGCCCACTCACGGAGAGACTAACCTGTGGGCACCGCCAAGCCATGGGGAAGGACCAATGTGCCTACTGCAGGAAAGAAGGACACTGGAAAAATCAGTGCCTTGAAAACCCCAGGAGAGGTGCACGACCCTCCACTAGAGTGGATGGGCCTCATCTGCACGTAGAAAGACCCAAGCAAGAGACAATAATGCTTGAAGAAGCTCAATGAAGGGGTCAGGGCTCTGTTTCACTTCGCCGCCAAAAGCCCAGGCTAACTCTCCAAGTAGGAGGCCAGGCAGTAAATTTCTTGGTGGACACAGGGGCCACCTTGTCAGGTTCAGAAAGGAATATGGGCACATTTTCAAGAAGAAAGATGTGAATTACTGTGAGCCTATGATTCCTTCCACAGATAACTCACACCAGAAGGTTTGCATGGAGGGTAGGTGGGTTTCCCAAGACAACAAAATAACAAATATCTATCAGCCCTTTGGCCCAGTTAGCCACCTGGTTATGATATCACTGGCTTCTGGCTCAGCTGCTGAGCCAGTGAAGCAGTTATAGCAGGAGAAGACTAGGTGGCCGGTGGCCATCAACAGAAGGACCAAATCTCCACAGTGGGCTTCCTGTTTCAATATGGAGCCACGTATGTTACCTGCGGGACACCATCTCTATCCTGAGCTCATAATTGCCATCGCAGGTCTAGAATGCGGCGCGCAGGTACACACTATATGAAACAGTCTCTGATTAACCCCTCTCGATAACTTGCTGACATGGGAGTCTGGATAATCCTGTACATTTACTTTGCAGATTAGAAAACTCACTCAAAAACACATGGGAGTTGACCCAGAGACACACAACTGGTTAACAACAAAGTCATATTCACAACCAGCGTCTGGACCAAGAGCACGGTGCCCCACAGAACTGTGCCCATCGAGAAGTCAATATCTCCTGGACTCTCAAAAGATCTGAGCTGATACCCACCCCCCCACATCCTTGCAGCCCCAAAAGATTGTATTTCACAGGATGGCACCGGATCTGCAGCTCGCGGAGAGGGACATATCTGATCAGTGAACACAGGGCAGAACAAGGGGGAGGAGGGGAGAATGGAGCACACCCTGGCCCAATACACCTTGAGGATGATGTTCCCAATCAGAGAAGCCAATCCACAGAGAAGACCACATGGGCAGCCCCACGATGAGAAACGTCCCTCAAAGACCCATAGCCTTAGAGGGGACAACACTGGACACACAGTGTGGGAACTGCGCCCGAACTGATCCTGCCACTTCGATGCATGACACTAAGAGAGTGCAGCGGAAGAGTAAGAAAACGGAGCATCAAAGTCCCCGGGGAATGCCAAAGGTGGACTTTGTGGTCAGGGTTCGGTGCCCCCACAGACTGGACTGGAAAACACTCCTAAAGTTCACCACACAGTCCTTGTACTTTTCTTTCTGGTTAGTGTTGTTTTCTTTTAGTGTCATTGGATTTGGGTTGGGTTTTGTTTTCATTTTTGTTTGTTTTTTTTTTCTTTTTGCTGCTTGGTTTAGCTCAGTCTTGTTTTGTGCATGTTATTACCTTTACAGGTCTGTCTAATTAAGAGAGGCTGGATGAACAATCTGGAGGAGTAAACATGTGACCGGCCCTTTCCATTGGGCATGGGAGTGAGCACGGTGGGGGGAAAGGAAGTGCTGTAAAGAAACCCAGAGACAAGGGTACAACAAGTGATGGAAAACGATAGTGAGGGGGATGTAGGAGGCCTGGTAGGGCGTGATCAAAGGTAATGTAACCAAGAGGAATTACTGAAACCCAAAGGAAGACTGAGCATGTCAGTGGGCACAAGAGGAAAATCAAAGAGTATAGAAGAGTGAGCTGGGAAGCAAGGGCCAGTTATAGACGTCTAAATAAAGGCATGTACATATGTACATATATTTACAAAGGGGCATGGGGAAATAGATCTATGTCCATATGTTTATAGATTTAGTATTAAGGTAGCAGATGGACATAGGGCCTCCGCTCAAGGACTCCCTCATTGCAATAACACTGTTCTATTAAATTGGCATTCTAAGATGCTCACCTTCCCTACACAATCACTGACCACAAAGCGGCTGCATAAGCAAATGTGGTGAAGAAAGCCGATGGTGTCCAGCTACCTAAAGATATAGCGTGTGGGGTCTTAAAGGCCTGAGGGTAAAGAAACAGCCATCTGGCTCTGAAGCAACAGAGCCCACATGGAGAAAGCATACCAGCCTGTGTGATCACAAAGTTTTAAAGGGATAAGGCAACAGGTATCATGAGAACAAAAAAATCTTATCATGGAGAATGAGAGGGGACTGCCGGGTATAGACCCAAAACCTATTTGCAGTGCACTGGACATCCCCTTACAGAAGGATCTCAGAGTGGAGATTAAAGAATACAGGGTATGAGACAGCAAAGATGAAACACAACTTTCCTCTAGTTCTTAATGCTTTCTCTTGCCCCACTATCATGATCCCAGTTCTACCATACTAATCTGGCCAAACTAGAGAAGGTATTCTAGTACCGATAGGAATTTCAAACACGGGGAATCCAGAGTGGATGGGCCCTTTACCAGTGTTATGAGTGGAGATACTGGGAGGGTGGAGGAAGGGCAGGATGGAAAGTGGGAACCGATTACAAGGATCTTCATTGACCTCAAAAGAAAGGTGGGTGAAAATATGACAAAAGAATTAGTACATTTCCAAGGATTGATGAGGGATGGGTGGCGGGCATTGAGGGGGGAAAAATGAGGAGCTGAGGCCAGGGGCTTGGGTGGAGAGTGGATATTTTGTGAATAAGGAGGGCAATTAATGTACAGATGGGCTTCAAACAGATGATGTATTTATGGATGGTGGTTAGTGTTGTAGGAGCCACTAATGAAAAGATCATAAAAGAAACAAAAATAATCTTGGCAGGGGCTCATGCAAGGATGATCTCAGGCTGGATTAGACCAGTCAAAACAGCTACTGGAGTCGCCTCACCCTGTGTCTATTATTGAGTCAGCCATGATGCTTAGGACCCACAGCCCCAGCAGCTGGCCAGAGAGGGAGGTGGATCTCTGAGGCCATTCCACAGGGGGAATGGTCCTCTGTCCTGCAGGGCCCACCCTCCTTTGTAAGCATGCTGCCTGGGGCAAGGCTTTCATGGAGTCCACACCATGGGAGCTCTACTACTCATGGGGGATTGGCAGGAAGTCTCTGCTCATGCGCACACACCACCAACTAGCTGGAGGATCTCCGTGAACAAAGCCTGAGGCAGACAACAAGCCCACTAACTGATGCTGTAAGAGATACAATCAGCATCCAGAAACCTGCAACTGGGAGTAAGAGGCAGCATACCTTGGTCCCAGCCCCTCCCACTCTAATCTACAAAGAGTGACATTGCAAAGCAGAGGGTTTTCATAAAGCACTTCCAGGACTGTGGAATGAGCAGCCTCGTTTGTGGACATGGATACTCTGTGATCCAGACGTACTACCTCCTCCCTTACAGTCAGCTGAGACAAAAACCCTTGCAAGCAGAAAGCCATGCATCTGAACAGTATCCACCAGCCACTCATGTGCAGCACAGCTGCCTCCAAAGAGCCTTCCTGAGTGAGAGAGAAATCATGCAGAAGCCTGGTCTGCACTCAAGAGAGTTTTATGAGCGTAGGGAGGCGTGGTGGGCAAGTCTGGCCGACCCCAGTGGCTGAATTGAATTTACATGGCCTAGATTGGTCAATCCAGGTACAGGAACCACCCAGGTGACCTCCCCTTCATGGCCAGAAATCTGGACCTCTGAGCATGCACAGGGTGCCTCTCCTAACTGGGCTCTTATCTTGGCCCTATGGGCATGCATAACGGATGCCCCAGTCCCTAGCATAGCTACCTAACATTTGCCCCCCTGAAGAGATATGGACCCAAATCTTTGGGGGTACTGGGCGACGACATCTCTAGCTGCTTCCTGCTGGCAAAAGGGGCGAGGTGGGGCTTTGGGTCCATACCCTTCCTACACTGCTGGGAGGGGTTGTCCATTGAGGGCAACTTTATCCAGGATGGATAAGGTTGAGGTGGTCCAGGAGATGGTAGTCGTGGACCTGGCACACTTGGTTCAGAAGCTTTAATCACCCGATAACTTCTGAGAAAAACAAACGGTCTAAAAGGTGAACAGTTTGACTACGACAAGGCTAAGCTTGTGAGGTGGCAGTGGCCTTGAAATTAGGTGAGTGTCACAGGAAACAAAAATAATCTTAGGATTACCAGACATGTGTGTTTGTTCATTGGAAGTACAGGAAGAGGGATAAAAGCATTCACACTTTCCCCTAGGAGGGCACAGGTTTGGGCACTACTAGGTGCAGTCGGATCACTGATTCATTTATGATGCTAAGGTCTTGGACCCGCTGATAAGACCCATCCTTCTTTTTAACCCTATAACGCTTCAATTTTAATTTTTGGAAAAATTTTCTTTTTGTTGTGGTCTTTCATAGTTATAAATATATATATATATGTATTAATATATACATTTTTTAATGTTATGAAAACATCATGCTTCGCGTTATAGAGTTAAATGGAAATAGTGGGCTAGTGCAGGACGAGTCAAATGTGACCAAAATAGAGTACCTGCCTAAGCCATTTTGAATTTTCTTGGGTTCAATTGGAGTAAAGACTTGTAAATTACCCGGGGTCCAAATTTCCATGGTGCCTCCTACAACGGGTAGAATGTTCAGGGATGTTTCAGGGCTGGGAGATTAATAACCCCTAAGTCCAGGATACCTTAGGACAGGGGTCCTTAAACTGTTTACCCAGGGGGCCAGTTCACTATCCCTCAGGCCTTTTGAAGGAAAGACTATAGTTTCAAAAATCAAATATTACGAACAAATTCATGTGCACACTGCACATCTTGATTTGAAGTTCAAAAAAAAAATAAATGGGGCACATACACCCGACAGAAAGGATCAGCGTCCTCGGCTGTCTGCATGTGGCCCACAGGTTGTAGTTTGAGGACCCCTGCTCTCGGCATTCACCAAGAGGATGTGGTTTCAACCCAAAAGCTTGGAGACTCTACAATTTGTTTAAAAGTGATGGGGCAGAAGGAGTCCCTGATTGACCCACGCAAGACTAGTTTTCCCATCCCCTATTACTAAGAGTTCATAGTTATGGTTAAAGGGAACCAGGATATCCCGATCTGATCCCGTTACTTCAAGTGTGGGCTGACATTGCCACTAAGAAGCCTGCAAATATAAAAGACTTACTCCCTCCCGCAAAGAAAGGGCCCTTGTTTCCAAGGTTTCAGGAAACATGGAAGGACCGGAAAAACAAATGGTCCAAGTTCCCAAAACCACATAGGTGGAGGCCATCCCTCCCCATCACCCTCCCCCACCCCTCCCCTCCATCACCCCTCCCCTCCCCCATTCCTCCCCCACCCCTCCCCTCCCCTCCCCTCCCCATCACTCTCCCCTAATCGGCTTTATCCCATTTTGCAGGAGAACTCTGGGAGTGGGAGAGCTGGCTTCAAACCCTTTCTTTCAACCCCCGCCCTATAAGGTTTCTAGGGTCCAGAAATAGAAAACTTCTAACAGGCCCTTATTGAGTCACTCCCTCCCCCACCGGCCCCCCAATCTCACCCCCACCCTTAACAAGCAGCCCCCCCACACACTAGTACTGGTATGACTTCCATACTCATCAGCCCACCTGGAATGCTTGCCAACAACTTCTCCAGGTGCTGTTCACAACGGAGGAGGGCAGCCCTTCCAGACAGAGGCCCAGTAAGCAGTCAGTGAACCTGATGGTCAGCGAGCGGGCACTCCCCACTTGAGAGAAACTCTTTTGGCCACTACACCAACAATGTGGGATCTCAATTCCTAGCAAGGCCCAGAGGGCTTTACCAGGTATCACCCATTGCTCTTACATGACCCTCTGCGGAAGAGCTAGGAAACCTATAAATTTATCTAAGGTCAGTGAGAATTTTCAGGCTAAGAGAATGTCCGCCTGCCTTTCTAGAGTGGTTGATGGAAACCTACAGGCTTTATACCCCTAACAGCCCGGAGGCCCCGAGAACAGGAGGGCAATAAATATTGCCTTTATGACTCAGTCAGTCTGCCTCAGACCTGAAAAAGAAGTGGGAAGGGTTCAAGGGAAAAATCTTAGTGATTTGATACAAGTGGTTCATTGAGTATATAACAACCGAGATGACCCTAGCACGACAGAGACAAAGAAACTAGCTAAAATACTAGGAATTGCCATGAGAGACCCCAGAGACTCAGGAAAAGGAGAGCATGGCCCACTCACGGAGAGACTAACCTGTGGGCACTGCCAAGCCATGGGGAAGGATCAATGTGCCTACTGCAGGAAAGAAGGACACTGGAAAAATCAGTGCCTTGAAAACCCCAGGAGAGGTCCACGACCCTCCACAAGAGTGGACGGGCCTCATCTGCAACGAGAAAGACCCAAGCAAGAGACAATAAGGCTTGAAGAGCTGCATGAAGGGGTCAGGGCTCTGTTTCACTTCGCCGCCAAAACCCAGGCTAACACTCCATATAGGCCAGGCAGTAAATTTCTTGGTGGACACAGGGGCCACCTTCTCAGGTTCAGAAAGGAATACGGGCACATTTACAAAAAGAAAGATGTGTATTACTGTGAGCCTATGATTCCTTCCACAGATAACTCACACCAGAATGTTTGCATGGAGGTTAGGTGGGCTTCCCAAGACAACAAGATAACAAATATCTATCTGCCCTTTCTCCCAGTTAGCCACCTGGTTATGATGGCACTGGCTCCTGGCTCAGCTGCTGAGTCAGTGAAGCAGTTATAGCAGGAGAAGACTAGGTGGCCGGTGGCCATCAACGGAAGGACCAAATCTCCACAGTGGGCTTCCTGTTTCAATATGGAGCCACGTCTGTCACCTACTGGACACCATCTCTATTCTGAGCTCATAATTGCCACCCCAGGTCTCAAATGCAGCGCGCAGATACACACTATATGAAACAGTCTCTGATTAACCCCTCTCAATAACTTGCTGACATGGGCTTCTGGATAATCCAGTACATTTACTTTCCAGATGAGAAAACTCCCTCAAAAACACACAGGAGTTGACCCAGAGACAAAAACTGGTTAACAACAAAGTCATATTCACAACCAGCGTCTGGACCAAGAGCACGGTGCCCCACAGAACTGTGCCCATCGAGAAGTCAATATCTCCTGGACTCTCAAAAGATCTGAGCTGATGCCCCCCCTCCCACCTCCTTGCAGCCCCCAAAGATTGTATTTCACAGGATGGCACCGGAGCTGCAGCTCGCGGAGAGGGACATATCTGATCAGAGAACACAGAGCAGAACAAGGGGGAGGAGGGGAGAATGGAGCACATCCTGGCCCACTATACCTTGAGGATGATGTTCCCAATCAGAGAAGCCAGTCCACAGAAAAGACCACATGGGCAGCCCCACGATGAGAAACGTCCCTCAAAGTCCCATTGCCCTAGAGGGGACAACACTGGAGACACAGTGTGGGAACTGCGCCCGAACTGATCTTGCTACATCGAGGCATGACACTAAGGGAGTGCAGCGGAAGAGAAAGAAAACGGAGCATCAAAGTCCCCGGGGAATACCAAAGGTGGACTTTGTGGTCAGGGCTCGGTGCCCCAACAGACTGGACTGGAAAACACTCCTAAAGTTCACCACACAGTCCTTGTACTAACTATGAGCTTTTCTTTCTTGGTTAGTTTTGTTTTCTTTTAGTGTCATTGGATTTTTGTTGTCTTGGTTTTTTTGGGTTGCTTGTCTTGGTTTTGTGCATGTTATTACCTTTTCTGGTCTGTCTAAATTAGATAGGCTGGATGTCCAATCTGGAGGACAAAACCCAGGACCAACACTTCTGGGGTGTGGGGCATGGGAAAGAGGGAGGTGGGCGTAAAGGAAGCGGTGTTAAGAAACCCAGAAACAAGAGAACAGGAAGTCATGCATATCCGTGGTGAGGTAGATGTAGGAGGCCTGGTAGGGTGGGATCAAGGGTAATGGAACCAAGAAGAATTACTGAAACCCAAAGGAAGACTGAGCATGGCA
Source organism: Tenrec ecaudatus (assembly GCF_050624435.1). Lineage (NCBI taxonomy): Eukaryota > Metazoa > Chordata > Mammalia > Afrosoricida > Tenrecidae > Tenrec > Tenrec ecaudatus. Next base: position 45,222 of record NW_027459588.1, read on the forward strand.
GTGGGCACAAGAGGAAAATGAAAGGGAAATAGAAGAGCAAGCGAGGAAGCAAGGGCCTGTTATAGAGGTCTTTTAAAAAGTATGTCCATATGTAAATATATTCATATATGAGCATGGGGAAATAGACCTACGTCCATATATTTATAGGTTTCGTATTAAGGTAGCAGATGGACTCTGGGCCTCCACTCAAATACTCCCTCATTGCAAGAATACTTTGTTCTATTAAACTGGCATTCTATGGTGCTCACCTTCCCCACAGGTACACTGAAGACAAAGCTGATGGTGCCCAGCTGTCAAAAGATATAGCGTCTGAGGTCTTAAAAGCTTGAATGTAAACAAGAGGCCACCTAGCTCAGAAGCAACAAAGCCCACATGGAATAATCACACCAGCCTATGAGATCACGAGGTTTCGAAGGGATCAGGTGTCAGGCATCATCAGAACAAAAACATCTTATTGGGAATGAGAAGAGTGCTTGGTAGAGACCCAAAGCCCATTTCCAGACCACTGGACAATACCTTACAGAAGGGTCTCAGAGAGGAGATGAGCCAAGACTAGGTACGAGATAGCAATGATGAAACACAACTTTCCTCCAGTTGCTAAATGCTTTCTCTCCCCCCATTATCATGACCCCAATTCTACCTTACAAATCTGGCTAGACCAGATAATGTACACTGGTACAGATAGCAACTGGAAACACAGGGAATCCAGGGTGGATGAGTCCTTTAGGACCAGTATTATGAGTGAAGACACTGAGAGGGTAAGCGGGAGGGCAGTTTGGAAACGGGGAACTGATTACAAGGATGTACATTTTACTTCAACAGAAAAGTGGGTGAAGGGGGATATCAGACAGTGCAAGATATGACAAAAATTAGTAAATTACCAAGGATTGATGAGCGAGGGGTAGCGCACATGGGGGGTGGGGATGGGAATGAGGAGCTGAGGCCATGGGCTTGGGTGGAGAGTGGATATTTTGAGAATGAGGGAAATGAATGTACAAATGTGCTTTACACAACTGATGTATGCATAGAATGTGTTTAGTGTTGTATGAGCCCCTAATAAAACGTTAAAAAAAAAAAAAAGATCTGGGCAGAGGACTCATTCAAGGATCATCTCAGGCTGGATTAGACCCTTCTAAGTAGAAAGTCCTGCATCTGAACAGTATCCACCAGCCATTCATGTCCAGTTCTGCTGCCTCCAAAGAGCCTTCCTGGGTTTGTCAGATCTCTCTGGGGACAGACAGACCTTGGTCCTCTGCTCTGCGTGAGAAAGAATGCATGTAGAAGCCTGATTGTCATCCAAGTGGGTTTTATGAGCATTAGGGAGGCATGGTGGGCAACCCTGGTCAACCCCAGCAGCTGAATTTAATTTACTTGGCCTTGGTGGGTCAATCAAGTTGCAGCACTCACCCAGGTGTACCTCCTCTTCCTGGCTGGAAACCTGAACCTCTGAGCACGCACAGTGTGCCACTCCTTCTTGGGCTGCTACCTTGGCCCTCTGGGCATGCATAATGGACACCCCAGTCCCTAGGATAGCTACCTAACATTTGCCCCCTGAAGAGGTATGGACCCAAATCTTTGGGGTACTGGGCGACGACATCTCTAAGTACTTCCTGCTGCAAAAGGGGCAAATGGGGCTCAGAAGGGATTGTCCACTCAGGTCCCAGGATGGATAAAGTTGAGGTTGTTCAGGAAATCGTGGTCCTACAGCTGGCACACTTGGTTTGGAGGCCTTGGTAACCTGAGAACTTCTGGAAAAACAAACAAAAAGACAAAAGGTTGAAGAGTTTAAGTGAGACAAGTCTAAGATTCGGAGGAGGTAGTTCCCTTCAAGTTAGGTGAGTGTCACAAGAAATAAGTATACTTAGGATTATCAGGCATGTGTTTGTTCACTCTAAGTACAGGAACGGGGATTAAAGCATTCACAATTTCCCTAGGAGGGCACAGGGTTTGGGCACTACTAGGTGCAGTGGGATCACTGCTTCATTTATGATCCTAAGGTCTTACACCTGCTGATAAGACCCATCCTTTTTAACCGTATAATGGCTCAATTTTCAATTTTGGGAAAATGTTTTTGTTTTTATTCTTTATTTTCAAAGTTATCTATCTATTTATCTGTCTGTTTATCTATCTATCTATTAATATATACATTTCTTTATATGTTATGGAAATATGCTCAGCGTTATAGAGTTAAATGGTAATATTGGGGTACTACAGGGGGAGTCAACAGTAATCAAAAGTAGAGTAACTGCCTAAGTCATTTTTAATTTTCTTGGCTTCAATTTGAATAAAAGGCTGGTAAATTACCCAGGGACCAAATTTCCCTGGTGCCTCTACTATGGGTAGAATGATCAGGGGTGTGTCAGGGCTGCGAGAATAGTAACCCCTAAGTCCAGGATCCCTTAGGGCAGGGGTCCTCAAACTGTTTACCTAGGGGGCCAGTTCTGTCCCTCAGATCATTGGAGGGTCAGACTATAGATTTTTAAAAACCTATGAACAAGTTCCTATGCACACTGCACGAGCCGGCTGCTAAGCAGGACAGGCAGAGGCAGCAAAAACACCCTGAGGGTGGAATAAATGTCGTCAGGCCACATGTGCCCCACGGGCCACAGTTTGAGGACGCCTGCCTTAGGGGTTCCTGTGTGCACTGGGGATGAAGGTCTCTACTGCTCCTCAAAAGGAGAAATGCTCTAACTTCTGGCATCTCCGCCCATTTCCCATCACTCTACAGAACTGTTCCAGGTGAATCAGGGTTGGAAGGAAAAGTGTGCCATTCTCTGACCACCATTCTCCTTTCTCAAATAAAGTTGCATAGTGTATCAGCTTTTGTTTGTCTAGCCTCTGTGTCAACTCTATCCCAATTGGACAGGATTCATGCAAGGGGGCAATTCCTGAGTATGAAGCTGCTAAGTCCCATCTGGAAAGCACAAAACAAGGCTATTTAGAGCTTGCTGCCTCAAGGTCAATAACCCCGCTTCAGAGCAGACCCCTGGTGTGCTATTAAACTGATGCCTCTGACAGGTGCCCCCACCATAGACAAAGGGTCAAAGAGCAGTCACTGTGGGCGACTTTAGGTCCAACCATTTTCTAGACAATAAGCTAGGAGGACCACTGCTTGGGATGGCCCCACAGCCTTCCAAGATGCCTGCTGGCAGGAGCAGACTCTCAAATCTCTGAAGGGAAGGGGCATCTGGCAGCTCAGGGAACCTTTAGGAAAATTGGAATTTCTGGCTGGAACATCATGGCAGCTGAGCTATATTAAGAGCTGTCCCCAAAAGTGCGTGAAGAAACACCACTGAAAGCCGAAAAGTAAGGGTTACCCAGGCTAGGCTTCCGAACGCCTTTGTCTTAAGACTGAGCAACGGAAAACCAGCCAGTAACAAGGAACAAACCTACACTGGTAGAACACTAACCCTAGAACACCTGAAGTTTTCAATGCAGGAAATAATATTTTTTTTTGTTTTTATTCTTTACTTTCATTGTTATCAATATATATAACAACCAAAGTATATTTTAAAAGTACAAATTTTCAAAAATATAACCAAATTGTCATATTTATAATATATAATTTTGGTGCCAGATACATTTTAATTAAATGTTACAAAAAAGTCCTGCTCAGTGTTATAGGGCTCAAGCAGCTTGTTTTAAAAACCAGGAGAAAGGCAAAGGGAACGGAGGGTAAAAGGGAAACATTTGGCTGCCGGGACAAGGCAGGGCTATCTCCCAGGCCTAAATCAACCAGCTCCCGAGGCAGTGCCCTTCCACGTGTTTGGACTGGTGGGCACCATTTTGGCCAGGGTCATAGGCCCTGTTTCCCCATGGCGGCTATGTAGGTTCTCTGGGAAAACCATAAAGAGCCTTGATAATGGTGAAGCCATTCTGAACTGACAGAAGCCACCATGAAAGGTAAATAAAGTAGCTATGAACTGTCAATGAACTAGCTGATATTGGGGTGGTAGGCCGTGCAGACGTAGCCCAAGGGAATGTCCCAAAGGAAATGGATGTTCAGAAGGCTTTTGAGAACAAGAGCAGTTTTTGTTCAACTAAGAATGGCTAACCGCAACACCCCACTTCTCTACTCTGCCTGCTTGCACACCTGCACATTGCACAAGTATAAAAACCTTTGGAAAATTCAACTGGGGGCTGCTCAGTCTCCTCTCAAGAGGGCTGACAGACCCTGTGCAGAAAATAAAACTTTTTCTGTTGAACTTGCCGGTGGTCGGAGATGCTTTCTTTCTGGGAATGGACAGTAGCTACAACATTTCGAGGTGCACCGAGATCCGAGTGCCACTGTCGGAGCCTGCTTAGAAAGGGGAACCAGGACATCCTGATCTGATCCCTTAAATTCATGTGTGGATTGACATTGCCACTAAGAAGCCAACATATATAAAAGACTTACTTCCTCCCCCAACATAAAGAGTTCTTGTTTCCAAGATTTCAGTAAACATGGCAGGACCGGAAAAACAACCTGTCCAAGTTCCTAAAACCACCAAGGTGGAGGCTGTCCCTGTCCCTCCCCCCTCCCTTCCCCCTTTCCCTACCTGTCTGATTTATCCCATTTTGCAAGAGGACTCTGGGAGCAGGAGAGCTGGCTTCCGACCCTTGGTGCCGCTGCCACCCTATCAGGTTCCCAAGGGGCCGGAGAGAGGAATACTCACAGCCTCTTTTTGAGCCCCCCCACCCCACAACAAATACACTAGGGCAGGCATGTCTTAACAACCCCCAGAGAAAGATCACTCAGCAGCAGCCATTCTCCCCTTAAGGCAAGCAGCCCCCAAACCTGGGAAGACTCCCGAATCCCTTTTTCAGTATATGTTCCCTTTTGTTCCAGGGGTTTGTATAATTGGAACCAACAAAACCCCTTTTTTCTGACAAACCATAAGGTCTGATTTCTTTGCTAGATATGGTTTTCCATACTCATCAGCCCACCTGAGGTGATTTCCTGCAACTTCTCCAGGTGCTGTTCATATCAGAGGAATGGGACCCCTTCCAGAGAGGCCCAGAAGGCAGTCAATGGACCTAATGGTCAGCCAGCGGGCACTCCCCACTTGAGAGAAATTTTTTCCCCACTGCACAACCAATGTGGGATCCAAACTCCTAGCAAGGCCCAGAGGGCTTAAGCAGATATCACCAGTTGCTCTTGCAGGGCCTCCGCTTAACCACTAGGAAGCCTATAAATTTATCTAAGGTCAGTGAGAATTCTCAGGCTCCTACAAGAGAATGTCCGCCTGCCTTTTTAGAGTGGCTGATGGACGCCTACGGGCTTTATACCCCTATTGACCTGAAAGCCCCCTGAGAACAGGAGGGAAGTAAGTATTGCCTGTATTATTCAGTCAGTCTGCCTCAGACATGAAAAAGAAGTGGGAAGGGTTTGAAGGGAAAAATCCTAGTGATTTGGTAGAAGTGGCTCATTGAGTGTATAACAACAGAGACAAAGAAACTAGCTAAAATACTAGTAATTGCCATGAGAGACCCCAGAGGCTCAGGAAAAGGAGAGCATGGCCCACTCACGGAGAGACTAACCTGTGGGCACCACCAAGCCCCGAAGAAGGATCAATGTGCCTACTGCAGGAAAGAAGGACATTGGAAACATCAGTCCCTTGAAAACGCCAGGAGAGGTGCACGACCCTCCACTAGAGAGGACGGGCCTCATTCACACCTAGAAAGACCCAAGCAGGAGACAATAATGCTTGAAGAAGCTGAATGAAGGTGTCAGGGCTGTTTCACTTGGCCTCCAGGATCCCACGCTAACACTCCAAAAAGGGGGCCAGCCAGTAAATTTCTTGGTGGACACAGGGGCCACCTTCTTGGTTTTGGAAAAGACTACAGGTGCATTGTCAAAAGGAAAGATTTTAATTACAGGTGCCACATGGCAGACCCAAGCATACCCATGGACAACGGCCAGAATAACAGATTTAGCACAAGAGACAGTTCCACACTCCTTCCTGGTAATGCCTCAGGGCCCCTTTCCCCTAATTGGTCGGGATTTATTACGATAAATGGTGGCCATGATTACTTTCTCATCTGCTGCAACCACCTTAACCCTTGAACTTGAAAAGGCAAAGGTTTTGCTCACCGCTCCACTGCCAGAGGGATATGTGTTTTATCAAAGAGCAGAAGAAACCTCCTCAAAGGAACTTCTTGATAAATGGCTAAAAGATATTCCTTTTGTTTGGGCAGAGAACAACCTGCCAGACCTTGCTGAACATCAGGTGCCTGCGGTCGTACAACTTCTGAGCTCAGCCACACTGGTGAGTGTCAAGCAAAACCCTACTCCCTGGAAAGCACAGGTGGGTATTGCTGTTCACATATGCAGACTAAAGAGGACAGGCATTTTGGTGCCCTGCAAGTCCACATGGAACGCTCCCCTGCTGCCCATGCCGAAACCGGGAACTGAGGACTTCCAAATGGTGCAGGATCTCGGAGAGGTAAATGCGAGGGTAGAAACTGTCCACTCCACGGTACCAAACTCCGAGACCCTCCTGAGTACTATCCCATCAAACTGAATTTGTTATACTGTTTTGGACTTAAAGGATGCTTTGTTCTCCATACCCTTGTCCTCTGTACGTCAACCCAATGAAGACTTACAGGAATACAAGGAGGAACACCCCCAAACCCCCTTGCTCCAGTATGAAGATAACCTCCTCCTGGCCTCCGAAACCCTGGAGGAATGCCCAAGTGCTACCGAGGACCTGTTAATAGTCCTTGGCCAATTGGGGTCCAGGTAATCTGCAAGAGAGGCTCAACTGTGTGTCAATAAAACTGTATACCTAGGCTACCAACTGGAGGAGGGAAAACAGACCTTGTCCCCCAGCCGCACTGAGGTGATCCTCAAAATCCCAGTCCCTGAGACTAAGAGGCAGGTGTGAGAGTTTCTAGGATTTGTGGGGTACTGTCCATTGTGGAATTTGGGATTTGAGGGATTAGCCAAACTCCTATATGCAAGTACTGGGGAAAGGAAAAAACTTCAATGGACTGAAGTAGAACAGCAAGCCTTTGAATCCTTAAAAACGTCGTTCATATGGGCACCCTCTCTTCCCCTTCCAGACATAGAAAATCCCTTCCAATTGTCTATGAGGCCAGGGGCACAGCAAAAGGAATGCTAACTCAGAACTTGCAGCCATGAAAGAGACCTGTGGCCGATCTTTCAATCACACTAGACTCTGTAACTGCAGGATGGCCGAGCTGCATGCGAGCTGAGGCTGCCACGGCCATCCTAGTTATAGAAGCTAGGAAGCTTACACTGGGGCAGGATATTGCTGGGGTAGGGGGACCTATGGTTGAGCCCCTCCTAACAAGTCCCCTGGACCGGTGGATCTCGAATGCCAGGATTATACCACAAATCCCCAAGGTAATGGCCATGACCATGCCATCCCAAGTGTTACTGCCACAACCTACATACTCGGAAAATGATCTAAAGGTAAGCCAAGAGCTGGGCTGCCAAAGAAACTCGGAGCATCCAGGTGGCTGCTCCATCCTGATGGAAGAAGATTCATGCCAGAAGCTCTGGGAGAGATCTGATTCAAGGACTACATGAAGGTATGCACTCAGGATCCTCTAAATGGTCTCAGTTGCTCCTCAGGTACTTTTACATACCCAGGCTTGGACACTGGGTGGCAGATGACACCACTGTTGCTTGCACTGTGCTCGCTCGGGGAAACATCCCTAGAAAAGAAAAGGAGCAACCCCAACCACAAGCTCGAGGTAGTACTCCTGGAGAATTCTGGGAGGTGGACTTTATGGATATCAAACTTAGAAAGTATGGCTACGGGTATTTGCTGGTGCTAGTGGACACCTATTTTGGATGGGTGGGAGCCTTCCCAACAAAGAAGGACACTTCTGCCACTGGGTGTAAATTATTAGTAACTAAAATTGTCCCTAGATTTGGCTTCCCACCACCTTGGGGTCCAACAATGGCCCAGTATTCATTGCTCAAATTACTAAAGTATTAGCAATGCTTCTAAATATTAACTGGAAGCTCTACTGGGCTTATAGGCCCCAAAGTTCAAGGCAAGTAGAAAGAATAAACAGAACCCTAAAGGAATTGTTAGTTAAGTTGCATTTAGAAACTGGCGAGAACTGGATTGATCCTTTCTTTACCTTTTGCCCTACTTCGAGTCCGATGCACTCCCTATGTGAAAAGCACGACCCCGTTTGAATTTAAGTTTGGCAGACCTTCCCCAATTCTCCCAAGACTGAAGGAAGTAGAAGTAATGGAAGTCACTACTTGTTCCTTCATGAAGTGCCTGCAGGCTGTCCAGCAGGTGAGACAAATCATCTGCTCCGACACCTTCATTTTGGGCCCAACCAAGGGAAAGGTGAAGAGGCAGCCCACAACTTGCAACCTGGAGACTGAACGTGGGTAAAGAAGCACTGACCCGAGACCTTAGAACCTAGGGGGACTGGCCCATACTAGGTGATACTTATAACACCAACTGCTATTAAAGTAGTGGGGAAGGGGCCGTGGATTCATCAGTCACAAGTCAAAAAAAGCCCTCCCTGAGCATATCCTGAAAAGATGAACACTCAGAAAGACAGAAAAACCCTCAAAATTAAGGCTTTACAGAACTTAATTGTTTTTGTCTGAGCATTGCTGACAGCACCCGCCATTTCGCCCAACCACAAACACATCTGTGGACTGCTACTCGAACCTCCAACAGTGAATATGTAACTTCTTACACTGGGTCTGACCCCCGTTTCCGCTTTGATTTGTTTGATTTGCTAGGAAAGAGCTGGCATTCCGGATCCTTTAAAGGTAAAGGGCACAATGGGGCCCATAACCGGAATCCCGTCCTATGGGTGCGGAATACCCTCTATAGAAAGAAGGCTCCAAACACACCATTTCTATAGATGCCCGGCTCATGGGCTCCCTAACTGCCAAGGGGAGGGACATTGCCATTGTGCAGCTTAGGGTTGTGAAACTATCATCTTCAGGGTGGAAACTTGTTAAAGACGACCCTATTGTTTTTACAAGAATGGGACTCAAGTCGGAGGGGTTTGATCCCACCACGTGTATGGTTTCCAAATGTAACCCAATAAGAACTGGATTCAAGCGTTATTGGGTTCACTGGGAACACATGGGGAATTCAGTATTATGTAAATGATAGAGATCCCGGGACAACCTTTACTATGCAGCAAAGTAAAATATGGCAACTTCCTGTCCATAAATAGGCCCAAACCTGGTGATAAATCCTGAAGAGCCACAGCTGGGTGTCATTAAGATTCCTTTGCCGCACCCTCCAGACTCTTCAGTAACTTTCCCGTTCACTGCCAGCCCAACTCAAAGGGCCCTTCCCATTCAGGAGCCACCTCAAGGTTCTGTGTTTGATACTCTGGATGCTGTATTCCAATTTATGAACTCAAATCCTAACCTCGCAACTGATTGTTGGCTTTGTCTGAACCCTGCTCCCCCTTACTCGGTAGGCACAGCTACAAATAGCACTATTGGTGCAGAGCGTAATCCAATTAGAAATGTTAGTAAGAAGGATTACACGAAGCAGCAGTCTGTAGGTGAGGTTAGAGTGGACTCAACTCTAGCTCACTTTAAAAGATTACCAAGGGCGAAGACTGTTTTTATTCATCTAATTATCCCTTTAATATATCAAAATATCAAGATTTTTGCCTTCAAGCTGTTCCTATTGAACCAAATGGTGATCCTTATTTGTTATCTGCCCCAACGGGTACTTGCTTTACTTGTTCCACAGGACTAGCACCCTGTCTCCTTTCCCCAGTATTAGCAGCAGACCCGGGTATTTGTGTCCTAGTGCATGTTATTCCTCAAGTGTACCTGTGTTCTGGTGAAGGAGGTAGGGATAACTTTGGAATTTCTGGATGAGCTAAAAGAGCCCCAATGTCAGTCCCACTGTTAACGGGGCTTGGGATTATGGGATTAGCTGCAGTCGGGTCAGTTGCTTTAATACAAGGAAACTTAAACTATCAGACTCTTAGTCAGCAAATTGCTTTAGATTTACAGGGATAAAAATACCATGTTTCCCATTTAGAAAGATCCTTAGACTCCCTTGTAGAAGTGTGTTGCCAAACTGCCGAGGGCTTGACTTGCTCCTTTTGAAACAAGGAGTGTTGTGCATGGCATTAGGAGAAACTTGTTTTATGCAAACCATTCAGGAATCATTAAAGATAGTTTAGCCCTGGTTAGGAAAAGATTAGAGGAAAGAGTCAAGAAAAGAAATGAAGAAACCAATTGGTTTGAAAAGCTACTTAATTGGGCAACCTGGCGAACCACCCTAGTAACGCCCCTAGCCGGATCCCTAATCCTCCTCCTGCTAAACCTCACGTTTGGACCAATAATAACCAATAAGCTAGTGGCAGTCCTCAAACAGAAAGTACAAACCATAAAACTCTTAGTGCTGAGCCCACCATACACTGGGCTGGCTACCGCAGATTCAATGATTTGAACTCGGCTAAGAAGAGGAGGGAATGTAGCAGCTCTGGGCAAAGCTTAAACAGCCTTGACAAGAGAAGTCATTTTGAGCTGATAGAAGCCATTATGAACAGTAAATAAACTAGCTATGAACTGTCAACGAACTAGCTGATATTGGGGAGGTAGGCTGTGCAGACGTAGCCCAAGGGAACGTACGGAAGGAAAGACCAGAGCAGGTAATGTTCAACTAAGAATGGCTAACTGCAACACCCTGCTTCTCTACCTGCTTGCATACCTGCACATTGCAAAAGTATAAAAACCTTTGGAAAATTAGACTGGGGGCCACTCAGTCTCCTCTCAAGAGAGCTGACAGTCTCTGCGCAGAAAATAAAACTTGTTCTGTTGAACTTGCCCGCGGTCTGGGTGGCTTTCTTTCTGGGAAGAGACAGTAGCTACAACAGACACAGGTGGCGCCATTCTGCCTGGGAGTGGAGTCATGTGGCTGGGAAAATGGAAGCCGCAGATTGTGGCCTAGCCGAAAGCCAGCCTGGAGCCAACCACCCAGCCAGAGACCGGCCCAAACCAACAGGGTAGATGTGGGCACTCCCAGCCATCCTGATTGGCGGAGCCGCAGCACACCACTGTGTCCCAGTCTTGGTGCAACAGACTCCATTTTGAGGCCTGCACCTCCATCTTAGCTCTCAAGACTGACCCCTAACCGACCTCCCCTCCCCTGCTCTACCCCAAATTCCTGGAACCAGCTCGTCCCAAAGCCAGAATGTTTTCTGAATATATGGTCACTCCACCCCTCCCTCACATATAGATAAGATTAACGACCCCTCTGAAGCACCTATGTGCGCAGATCCTCCCCAGCCATGATCAAAATACTCTACGGACAACCTTTTCTTTTCTCGCCTCTTCCTGCAACTGATTGCCCTCTGCTAGCTTCGTACCTTCCATACTTGTCCTTGCTCCGCAACCTTCTTAGACAACACGAAAACTCCCCCATCCCTGAACCATCTCCGACCTCTGCTGATCACCAAAAACCAGTGCATCCTGGAAATGCTGTGTTAATTAAATCCCTAGCACCCAGACCCTTAGCACCCCGGTGGGAAGGCCCTTACACCGTAGTGCTCACTACTCCCTTGGCAGTCAAGGGTCTTGGAATAGATTCCTGGGTACATTTGTCCCGAGTCAAGGCAGCAGTGAACTCTGACCATGGCTCCCAGTGGTCTGACTCAGTCTAGTGGTCCTATGTCTCTCCGCCTCACTCGCCTCACCAAGCCAGCCAGCTAAACCTAACATAATTTCCCCTTTTGCTAGCGATTTTACTTGACTGAAAGCTATACCAATTACGCCCGCACTAAGCGTTATGATTATTTGCTGGCCACCGCTGACTGCCCACCCACAGGGTGCAGAACACCCATATACTTAAATTTCACTGACTTTAAGCGGCATCAAGGAAAAGCTGATCCCATTATTTGCTACCTGTATGACCAGAAGGCAACTACCCAATGTGCAAAAAGGTGAATACAGAAAAATGTAGGGTGTCCTTGGTCTTCCTGCCAGATACTTTACCTTTCCCTTTGTCCCCAGGGATGATTCTACTACCATAAATCTAAATACACTCTCACAATCCCAGACCCCTGGGATAGCCGCTGGACACCTCTGGTTCCAGGAGCGTGGTACGCCACTCGCCGAGAGAAATTTCCAGACGCCAAACTCTATGTATGGAGGTCGCTACTCCAGGTCCAATCCACCATCCACTGTAATATTCAGATCCAAGACCTTCAACTCACTAAGCAAATTTCTAAACCTTCTGAGTCTCCCTTCTCCCAGCTTACCCTGCTACAGCAGGGACTGGCCATCGCCACTTTGCTGGACTAGCCAACCTCTCCACCTGCTGCATGTGTGCAGCCCTAGAACGCCCTCCTCTGGTAGCAGTACCAGGTCCTGCCCTGTCATTTTCATCCAACGTAAAGACCACAAAACCCATAACCATCCCCAATATTCCTCTGTACATCCAACCAGAAAACACTCAAGTGCCCTTTTGCTACTCCAATCCATCGACACAGACATGTAATGTCACCCAAATCCCCTCCAAACCACTAACAGCGCCAGAAAAAAATTTTCTTTTGGTGCAACTATACACTAAGCATTTAAACATCAGTTCTACCTTACCCTTTTGTGCCTGCCCATCACTCTGGTTCCGCAGCTCACTACATACACTCCGGCTGAGGTCCAGGACAAATACATCCAGGTATACAGTCGCCAAACTAAAAGAGCAGTTTTTCTTCCGATAGCAGTGAGAATCTCCTTAGCCTCAGCAGCAGGTGCAGTAGGACTCAGCGGCGGGACCCTTAGAACCTCTATCACCACAGCAGACAAGTTATCCACACGCTTCCAGCTGGCAGTTGATGCCTCTGCCAAATCTCTAGCCTCCCTGCAGAAACAAACAACCTCTGTTGCCCAAGTTGCCTTGCAGAGCCGCTGCACTTTAGACCTCATCACTGCTGAAAAAGGAGGAACCTGCTAATTCCTCCAGGAGGAATGCCGTTATTACATCAATAAGCTGGGAATTGTGGAAACTAGAGTCCAGACCCTCAACAAGCTAAACCGTGAGCTGCAAAACAACAGATTCAGAACAGACGGATCCTCTTCCTGGTGGAACTCTTCTCTGTACTCCTTCCTAGCCCCCATACTAGAACCCATAATTTTAGTAGTAATTTTGCTCTTAATTGCTCCTTGTCTCATTCAGCTCCTGCAAAGTTGACTCCGCGAAATCACCCGTATAGCAGTCCACCAGCAACAACAACCTCTCCACCCTGTGCCAGGCCGCAACTCCCAGTACTCTGCCTGGAAAAGCCCCTCCCCTTGCTCTTCGCCCACTACCCACAGGAAGCAGTTACAGAAATGGACTAATGTTGTCCCTTTTCCCTATAGGGTCAGTCTAAAACGTCCTGTCTTGGCACAACAGACTCCATTTTAGTTCTCAAGACTGACCCCTAACTGACCTCCCCTCCTCTGCTCAACCCCAAATTCCTGGAACCAGCTCCTCCCAAAGCCGGAAGGTTTTCTGAAGATATGGTCACTCCACGCGTCCCTGACATATGTAGGTAAGATTAACGACCTTCTCCCTTTGGAAGCACCTGTGTGCGCAGATCCACCCCCCCCGCCAAGCTATGATTCTCCCCAGCTGTGCCTGCCAGCAGTGGGCATAAAAACGCCGCCAGGATTTTTTCCCTGGCGTGGCTTCAATAGCTCAATACCCTGAGTTGCTGAACCCGCCACAAGTTCGCAATAAAGCCTGCTTCTAAAACTTAATTAATTGGGTCTTTGATTCTGTTTTCGAGTCCAAATAAACTTTTACACTGAGCCTCGAGAAGGCTTTGGGAGTCAAAATCCTCCCAGCCTCCAGGCAGCAGCGTCCCAGCCCCCTCCCAAATGCAGCCCGGGAAGGCAGGCACAGAGAGGCACATCAAGTCCCGCACACCAGCAAGAAACGGCGCAAAGACCAACACCAGCAAGAAACGGCGCAAAGACAGACACCAGCAAGAAACGGCGCAAAGACCGACACCAGCAAGAAATGGCACAAAGTCCGACACCAGCAAGAAACGGCGCAAAGACCGACACCAGCAAGAAACGGCGCAAAGACCGACACCAGCAAGAAACGGCGCAAAGACCGACACCAGCAAGAAACGGCGCAAAGACCGACACCAGCAGGAAACGGCGCAAAGACTGACACCAGCAAGAAATGGCGCAAAGACCGACACAAAAGGCTGGGGCTGCGGCAATACGCTACAAGCGTCCCCAGGGGCCTCCACCGTATTGGGTGGGGCGCCACTTGGATTGGCTCACCTAGGCCAGGTGAACTCAACCCAACAATTCTCCCAAGGGTGGTGAGGTGAAAGGAGCCCAGAGGGGCCCACAACCCGTGAGATCAGCATGGGAAGGCCCACTCCTGGGCCCGGCTTACCTCATAGCTTCCAGTCACACAGCACCACTTCTGTTCGAACATCACCGCTTCTGTTGGACCTCACCTGGGGCAGGTGTGCCTCGGTCCTCGGCTCCACGCCAGAAACAGCTCACGCCGAGGCCTGGTTTGGGATCCTCTTGAGTTTTATGAGCGGTTAGGGAGGCGTGGTCGATGACGTAGTTCGACCTCATTGGCTGTATTGTTGAATTGAATTCACCTGGCCTAGGTGAGCCAATGTAGGTACAGCGCCCACCCAGGCGTAGCTCCCCCTGCTGGCTGGAAACCTGAACTTCTGAGCATGCAGTGAGCCTCTACTTCATGAGCCGGTAGCTCAGACCTCTGAGCTTGTGTAATGGGCCTGCCAGTCCCTATGCTAGCTCCCTAACAGGTTTTCCAGCCAAAGGTCTGCCTTCTGGGGCTGTTCTACAGAAAGCACTTGGTTCCTGACCCCTACGCATTCAGGGTGGTGGATGCCCTTGCTTCCATGCTTGCTTCTATGTAATTCTGGAATGGTCCTTGTTTCACACGGTCGGCGAGGTCAGGAATTCTGGGCTGGTTGGCTACCAGGCACAAAATAAATAGCCAACGGATTGAAATCTCAACCCCTATATTGGTTTATTATGGACCACACAGACTTGTCTTCTGGAACTTCCCTCCTCAATTTCTGAACCCTTGAACTCCTTGCCACCTCTACGTGGAAAACAAGGATTCCAAACTCCGATCACCACATCTGCCTGCCCCCCCCAGTCCCTCTGTGGTCCCCCTTGTCTTCCAGAGGTGCATTGTCAACCAGCAAAGTCGGGCCTCTCCATTTCTCAGAAGCTGCAGATTGTTACGTGACATCACCCTGTGTTTAAATGTTAGTGATTATGCTATCTAAAAAACAAATCTGAGCCAACTGGGGACAAACAAAACTCATTTCAAACACCAGCTCTGTCTCCCATAAGGTCCCGTGTACAACTGCTACAACACAACAGTGGGTCCTGCTGGGTCTCTACTATCATCTGGGAGGAAGGCTATTTATTACCGGGAATCCTACCTTGGTCCCTTGGTGTTAATTGCAGACTCACTGGGTGACGGATTGTATCTGACACGCACCATGTTTCCCGCAGCAAACACAACACTTTGTCAAACTCCGTTTGGTATTGCTCCATCCCTCCATCATTCTCCCTAATGACAAAAATAATTAACACATTCATATAAAAGCACAGGATGAGGAGAGCTTTAATTTATTCATCTAGTTCAGGGTCCTCCCTGTTATCAATATATGACAAGTTAATGTCATATATTAATTAAAAAGCAACAGTGAAGCAATTTAGGAAACTGAGGGATTGTCATGGGTCCTGGTTGTGACAGCATGTTTTGGGCATCATGGAAGATTACAGATTTGCCTTCTGTGGTATCTCATATCCATCATCCAAAAACTACCTGCTCTTAAGGGTAGAGAGAGTGAGCTTGTCTTTGAAAAAGGTGCCTGGGTCTCTTTTCCGGTTGCCGCAGCGCTAGGAACCATGAGTACCAAAGTCTCTCGCGACACCCTCTACGAGGCGGTGCGGGAAGTCCTGCACAGGAAGCAGCGCAAGCGCCGGAAGTTTTTGGAGACGGTGGAGCTGCAGATCAGCCTGAAGAACTACGACCCTCAGAAGGACAAATGCTTCTCTGGCACCGTCAGGCTTAAGTCCACCCCGTGCCCCAAGTTCTCAGTGTGTGTCCTTGGGGACCAGCAGCACTGTGACAAGCGAAGGCCGTGGAGATCCCTCACATGGACATCGAGGCGCTCAAGAAGCTCAACAAGAATAAGAAGTTGGTCAGAAAGCTGGTCAAGAAGTATGATGCCTTTTTGGCCTCAGAGACCCTGATCAAGCAGATTCCTCGAATTCTGGGCCCGGGCCTGAACAAGGCCGGGAAATTCCCTTCCCTGCTGACCCACAATGAGAACATGGTGGCCAAGGTCGACGAGGTGAAGTCCACCGTCAAGTTCCAGATGAAGAAGGTGCTGTGTCTGGCAGTGGCAGTTGGCCATGTGAAGATGACAGATGATGAACTCGTGTACAACATCCACTTGGCTGTCAACTTTTTGGTTTCGCTGCTGAAGAAGAATTGGCAGAATATCCGTGCTTTGTACATTAAGAGCACCGTGGGGAAACCCCAGCGCCTGTACTAAGCTACGGTTCAATAAACTTTATTGTTCCTGTTTAAAAAAAAAAAAAGAAAGAAAAAAGTGCCTGGGTTTGGTAGCTGCTCACAGGATAGCAGGTGTAACGTATTATGAGAATTTAACAAGGCTCTGAGAAGACGGTTATTGGAAGTTCTGGCTGGAGGGCAAGGCCATGACTCCTGAAAGATTCTGGATCCAAAAGTCAAGTCAGAACTGGATGCCACAGACTTTCTCAATCCAGCCCTCTTTGCCCCTCCCCTAAGGCCAATACATTTCTTTTTTTTTCTTTCATTATTTATTTATTTATTTTAATCGTTTTATTGGGGCTCATAAGGCTCTTATCACAATCTGTACATACATCAATTGAGCAAAGCACCCTTATACATTCGTTGCACTCATCACTCTCATAATTCACCTTCCACTTGGGTTCCTGGAATCAGCTCGGTTTCCCTTTTTTTTCCCCCATCCCCCTCCCTCCCCGATCCCACCCCTGGTCCCTTGATAATTTATAAATAATTATTACATCTTATCTTACACTCCCCGGCGTCTCCCCTCACCCGCCTCCCCCTTGCCAATCTCCCAGAGAGGAGGTTACACATAGATCTCTGAGATCGGTTCTCCCTTTCTACATGCCCTTCCCTCCTGGTGTCGCCACTCCCACAGCTGGTGTTGAGGGGTTCGTCTGTCCTAGATTCCCTGTGCCTCCAGATCCCCACTGCACCGCTGTACATCCTCTGGTATAACCAGGTCCACAAGGCAAGGTAGGATTGGGGTCATGATGATTGGGAGGGGAGGAAGCGTTCAGGAACTAGAGGAAGGTTTTGAGTTTCATTGTTGCTACACTGAACCCTGAGTGGCCCATCTCCTCCTCACTACCCCTCTGGAAGGGGTGTCCAGCTGTCTACAGGTGGGCGTTGGGTCCCCATCATGCACTCCCCCTCTTTCACGGTGATGTGATTCTCACCACCACCCCACCTTTGATGTTGGAGACCTGGTCTCCTCTGTCCTTCATGATCACCTATGTTGGTGTGCTGCTTCCGTGTGGGCTCGGTTGCTTCTGGGCTAGATGGCCGCTTGTTTGCATTCAAGCCTTTAAGTCCCCAGACGCTATATCTCTCAGTAGCCGGGCACCATCCGCCTTCTTCACCACACTTGCTTATGCACACTTTCGTCTTCAGCCATTATGTGAGAGAGGTGATCACACAATGATTGATTTTGTTCCTTTGTATCTGCTACATGGTCCATTCAACACCTTGTATTCGCTTAGGCCGTGTGCTTCTTCTCTGTGGGCTTTGTTGCTTCTGAGCTAGATGGCCGCTTATTTGCCTTCAAGCCTTTAAGACCCCAGACGCTATATCTTTTTTTGATAAGCCGGGCACCATCAGCTTTCTTCACCACATTTGCTTACACACACGGCTGTCTTCAGTGATCATGTTGGGAAGATGGGTATCCTGCAATGGCTGCTTAGCAGGGTGAGGTGCTATTGTATTGGGGGATTATGCATGAGGAGACCCAATGTCCATCTGCTACCCTACTACTGAACCTATAAATATATGCATATAAATCTATTGCCCCCATAATCATAAATATGTTTACATATGTACATGTCTGTATTTAGGCTTCTCTGTATGCACTTTGCCTCCTACTCCTTTCCTCTATTTCCTTTCGCTTTCCTCCCGACCCATTACCATGTTTAGCCTTCATTCTGGATTCAGTAGTTCCTCTCAGTTACCTTGCTCTTGGTCACTCCCTTCCAGTCCTCCCCTCCCCTCCCTCCTCTGGTTTTGAACCATTCGCTGTTCCCTTGTCCCTGTGTTGGGCGACACCTCCTCCCTTCCCCTACCTCCCACGCTCTCATGTCCCTCCAGGACCGTTGGTCCTGTTGTTTTCTTCTCTCATTATTTGTCCAGCCTATCTTGTCTAGGTGGACCTGCTGACATAGTAATACGTGCATACAAATGGATATGACTTTGACTGCGCCCAAGTGGCCCATAAGAACATGGCTTTGACAGAAGCAACATCGACACGCTGATAAGCAGAAAAGCCACTAGCATACAAAATTTACTGGGTAAAAAAACAAATTTAAAAAGACTAAACAAAAAGATAGCAAATATTAAAAGAAAAAATTGCTAGTAGTTCAAGGTCCTTTCATTGGCCTTTAGGAGTGTTTTCTAGGTGTAGCTTGTGAGGCGCCACGTCCTGGCCCAGAAGACCATCCTTTCTACTCCCTCGGGCTCCCTTTGCTCTGCTTCCTCCGCTGCTCCACTGCATGTCCCCAGTGTTTGCCTCAGTGTGGCGGGGTCAGCTCAGTTGCCCATCCCCCATTGTGTCTCAGGTGCTGTCCCGTGTAGGGCCATGTGTTGGTGCAGGATGTCATATCTCGTAGTGTGGTCAGCTGAATGGTCCTCTCTGTATGATGGGCTCTTCTAGCTGGTCTATCGACTTTGGGCTTGGTGGACCCAGGTGTACTCCACTATGTCCTTTCTCCTTCTTTTGTTTCAGCTTCCTTCTGGATGTGGTGTGGTGGGTCAGTTCCTTTCCCACTCCAGACAATCTATTTTTGTTTTCTGTGGTATTCCCTTCGAGTGTGGGGGTCGGCCTAATTCTGGTTTGGGCCGGCTTGTCGTCCAGCCTCTTTGTGTAGACCTCTGTACTTTGCGTTGTCCTCCTTGTTTGGTGTGTCGTGTTGGGGTCCGTATGCATGTTCCAAATCTGTGGGGACATAACCGATACTCTCCCCCGGGTGGGTTAGTACCCTGCCCCCCCCCATACCATCCATTCGGATTCTCCCCCTCCCGGTTCTCCCTCTCCCTACCCCACTACCCCTTCTTTATGCTGGGCTCTTATGTACCTCCCTAGGTGTGGCCTGTCCTCCCTCCAACTATCTATGCTTCCTCCCGTTTATTGTGGGATGGATGTTTATTCTTCTATTTCTGTCATGCTGATTGTACTTATCTCAGGGGACTCATGTTGTACCTGTCCCTTTGGGTCTGGCTTACCTCGCTTAACATAATTCCTTCCAGCTCTTCCCATGAAATAACGTGTTTCATGTGCTCATCGGTGCTTTTCAGTGCTGCATAATACTCCATTGTGTGTATGTGCCAAAGTTTGCTAATCCACTCGTCTGTCGATGGAAACTTAGGCTGTTTCAAAGTCTTTGCCATTGTGAATTGTGCCGCAATAAACATTGGAGCGCATATGACTGGTCGTGTTTTATTTGCTGCTTCAACCGGGTATATGCCCAGTAGAGGGATGGCTGGGTCATGAGGTAGATCAATTTCCATTTTCTTTAGGTATCGCCAGATTGCTTTCCACAGTGGCTGTACAAATGTACACGACCACCAGCAGTGGAGGAGGGTTCCTACTTCACCACAGCCCCTCCAACACTTGTTGCTCTCTGATTTACTGATCTGGGCTAGCCTCAGGGGTGTTAGGTGGTATCTCATGGTTGTTTTGATTTGCATTTCTCTTATGGCAAGGGACTTCGAGCACTTTCTCATATGTTTATTGGCCATATTGATCTCCTCTCTAGTGAAAGTTCTTCTCATTTCTTTTGCCCACTTCCTTAGGGGGTTAACTGTTTTCCTCTTTTTGCAGGTCACGATGGTGTTGTAGATTTTAGTAATGAGCCCTTTGTCTGATGTGTCATTACTAAAAATCTTCTCCCAGTCTGTGGGTTGCCTTGTCACCCTCTTGGCAAAGTCTTTCGAGGTGCACATGCATTTTATTCTTATTAGATCCCATTTGTCGATTTCCAATTCACCTGTGTGTGTCCCCTTCCCTGTTGCAGTGAGCCTATGTGCTCCCTGGGCCAGTACGCTGAGATTAGTCCCGATTCCCTCCTTAATGGTCCTGATGGTTTGGGGTTTGACTTCTAGATCTGTGATCCACCTTGAGTGTATTCTTGTGCATGGGGTGAGGTAGACGTCTTATTTCAACTTTCTACATGTGGATATCCATTGTTTCCAGCACCACTTATTAAAGAGGGCATCTGCTTCCCACTTGACATTTTTGGGACCCTTGTCGAAGATCAGTTGTCTATATGCTGATGATTTTACTCCTGGGCTTTCTATTCTTTTCCACTGGTCTGAGTGTCTATCATTGTGCCAGTACCATGCTGTTTTGACCACTGTAGCTGTGTAGTAGGCATTGAAATCAGGTAGGGCGAGTCCTCCAATTGTGTCCTTCTTCTTGAGGAGTTCTCTGCTAATTCTGGGTTTCTTCCCTCTCCATATGAAGTTGGTGGTCAGTTTTTCCAATTCTTTGAAGAAGGTTGAGGGTAATTGGATTGGTATAGCAGGCCAATACATTTCTAAGGGTTATGGATTCTACTTCAGAATCGTTCTCAATCTCAATCCCAGGGCCCTCTTCACCATTGCTGGCTAGACCTGTTCACCTCTTGCCATATGTGTGTGTGTGTGTGTGTGTGTGTGTGTGTGTATCACACACACACACACACACACACACACATATGGGTTTATTGTAAGTCTGGGTCTGTAGGTTTCTCGGGTGGGAAATGTCTCGGTCCTTGGCTACACACTAGAAAGAAATTCACACCAAAGCCTGGTTGGTGATCCGAGTGGGTTTATATACAGGAGAGAAGAAGGTTCCGGCGTTACAGTTAACTGAACACGGGCACCCTTATGACACTGCACACCCAGCCCTGCTGAGCGGAAGGCAGAGAAGCAGCTGAAGGGAAGGTTCCAGCCTTTTAAGGGCTTTCAGCTGTGAGGCGTCAATTAAGCTCTCCTGGCTTGGCCTTGAATTGGTGCATGCCCTTTAGCCTGCATTGGCTTCCAACCTCCTGTAGGGGGCCCCCTAAGCATGGAGAGGAACAACCCCTTGTCTTGCTACCTAACAGGTCTACATTCCTGTATGGTTACATTGAGATGGAAGTAGCCCCTTTAGACAGCCTGTGAGGTTCACCAGGAGCCACAGGCCCCAGCGTTCCCTGTTACCACCTTAAACCTTAAACTACTGTTGGAGTTTATATTATTTGTGCGGGTCTGTGGACATGGAATGTTTCCATGCCAGACCCTGAAGTTGCACAAATAAGCATCCAGAACAGAACTCATACAGGCTCTAATAAGATGCTCAGATGCTTCTTGCTAGGATGAGAATTCATCGAAGTTTGTGAGCAGTTCAGATCTTGTAAGGGAGAACAGGTCAGTAGTGTATCCAGAGAAGAGAGCAAAGGTCAGGGGAAAGGGAGGAGGCCCACAGACATCTGTGCTCTGTGTTTGGCCACAAGACAAGAAACCAGGTCTCCCTGAAAAAGAAAGCAGAACAGCAAGTCCCTCGGAACTAGGACATCTTTAAACCTGACCTATACAACACTCGGCTCAGGGAGGCGCCTTGGAAAACCGTAAAAGCCCGAAAAGAGGGACAAGGAGGAAGCCCAAGTCTTTGGTTTTCCCTGCTGTGCTTTCAGTGTTGAAATGTCTGTGCACGGAGCCTTTGAAATTTCAGAATCAGAGAGTGGATTCATAAGCCAAGCTCCTGCTTTATTCTTCAATGCATTTTAGCCCAACTCCTCCTTGGTGACACATGTAACAGAAATTCTGGACTTAGGAGCCACTTGGTCCTTGGACACTAGGAGATTACAGTGGAATCTGAAACAGGGCTCTAACCACCAACTGGACTGGCCTAGGAAGCCCAAGTATTCAGTCTCCCAAACACCAACCTCCCGTTGCTCTTCATCTGCCTCCACCTTGTTCAGCTTTAGTTGTCCGTGGAAGCGTTTGGCACCCATCTGATGCTTCAGAACCCAGAAAGGAGGAAAGGTAAAACTGGGATTCAAATGAAACAAGATGTGCCCGGGGCTCCTCGTGGCATTTGTCACCTTCAGTTCCCTCTTCGGACGCAGATGTGGCAAGGTTCACAAACAAGCTTTACCAGAAAGAACAGCCTGCTTCCAAGTGAGAAAAAGCCCTTTACACATGAGTTCCTGAGGTCAGCCCAGCCCTGTGCGCCACCCACCCCTCCCAGAGTCCCCTGCTCTCCGGCGAAGCATTAAAGCAAGTGGAAGCAGAGATTTGCTCAGAATAAAAAATCATTTTTCACAATAGCATGCCACATTCTGGATGGCAATCACGGCTGCACAAACCGTATCCATCCCCAGTCATAATGTTGCCGCCTCAGTGACCACACACACACATTGTGTGGCGAGACTCAGAGTCTATTCCATTTGTGATCAATTGTTTCCTCCCTCTCCACACTTTGCACTTAGGAGACATGCTCTCTGGAGGCGGTTGAGGCTTGTCTTGTGGCCAATAATCATCTCCTACGCCTTCCTTTCCAGTCACTAATTTGATGTCTTCACTCAAAGAAATGCCCATAAGTTGAGGTTTCAGAGGAGAGCTCCTTGAGCTCCCCAGACAACAAGGGGGCCGAGTGTCACCGTCATTATCCTGAGCTGGGAGGGAACACTAGTGTTCCGGAGGCTGGGAATCCGTCACTGCCTGCCCATCGCACAGACAGAGCAGATGCTGGTTATAATTGCTTCTAGAGGTCCTGCCATGCTCAGTTGAACGTCAAAGCCATAAACGCTGCCCGACTACAATAAAACTGGAGTACGCAGACATTTCTGCATCATTGCCGGGTGAAAATACACTGAGTGGAGTTGGATGAGATGGCAGCAAGCGCTTAAGGAGGGGGTGGTGTGGGAATACCAACAAGATGACTGCCAGTCTCCGTTTCCTCCTCTCGTCTGCTTTGTGTTTTCTTTCAGGACCAGAAGAAATGATGCATATGTAAGGATAAAAAATTTTCCATTTCCAGAGGAGTTTTCCACCCCCCAATCTACCCGCAGCCTCCTTTGAGCAAGCCAGTAAAAGCTTTTTTTTTTTTTTTTTTTTTAAACCTGCCTTCTCACTATGGCAATTTCCAGAGCTGCTATGTGACTGTGTTTTAAAGTCCCCCTTAGGATCCAGAGTGCAATCCATATCACAAAGGCATCCTCCCAGTCCCAAATAGCAATGCGACCTCAATTCAGAAGGTTGTTCTTGTTTCCATAGACCCAGAATGGAGTTTAAGCTGTTGATCTTGACTGTGGTTGTCGCGTCAGCCTCTCATGGGCACCTCATGGGCAGTGGAGCAAACTGTGCCTATCTGTGCTACCACCAGGACTGGGAGAGGAAGCCAACAGTGGTGGGCCATAGGTCAATGTGTGGATGGGGATGATCAGGTCTTTCTTCATTATTCTGTTTCAGTCTGGAAACACCACTGAAGCCTGCTCAGTGTCATAGCAACACACAAACCTTCACTGACAGTCTGGGGCACATTGGCTGCAAATCAAACCCGGGTCTTCCCGGTGAAAGTCGATGAGAGGTCTACCACTGAAGCACCGTGGCCCTCACCTCAAACCAGGGCAGTCATTTCCGGAGTTCAAACCAGACCACAATGCAGGATGACTGAGATTGCCACCAGAATCTGATACTGATGCAGAAAAAAACCTAACTACCATTTTATTGACTCCCAATAGGACAAAGATCTGCCCCTTTGGGGTTTTGAGACTTTAAATCCTTACAGCAGGGGTCGCAACCTGTGGGTCGCGACCCCTTTGGGGATCAAATAACCCTTTAACAGGGGTCATCCAATTCATAACGATAGCAAAATTACAGTTATAAAGTAGCAATGAAAATAATTTTATGGTTGCAGGTGACCACAACATGAACTGTATTAAAGGGTGGCGGCATTCAGAAGGTTGAGAACCATTGCCTTACAGAAATAGACAACCTCATATTTCTCCCACGGAGGGGCTAGTCAGTTCAAACCCCTGACCTTGCGATTAGCAGGTTAATGCATAGTCCACTACACCACCAGGGCTCCTAATGATATAATAAGAGATACTATTGTTAGATCACTCGTGGGAGAAATATACCTCAGTCCTTGGCTTCGCGTGAGAAAGAATTCACTCCGCAGCCTGGATTGTGATCCAAGTGAGTTTTTTGAGAGAAGAAGTTTCAGGTTTACACAGGCACCTCAGGGCCCCTCACCCCTGCACAGCTTGCCTAGAAGCTGCTGGAGAGAAAGTCACTACGTGGGCTCCAGGATCCTGCCTTTTCTTTCTTTTCTTAAATCGTTTTATTAGGGGCTCATACAATTCTTATCACAATCCATACATACATCAATTGTGTAAAGCACATTGTACACTCACTGCCCTCATTATTCTCAAAACATTTGCCTCCACTTAAGCCCCTGGCATCAATCGAGTCATCATTTTTACCCCTTCCTCCCCACTCCCCCATCCCTCAAGAAACCTTGAT